>NW_025946521.1:0-14756 GCF_000764305.2 Hyalella azteca
ACAATATTGCGCTGCTGTGGACATTCCTGCGCTGTTGATCACCCTGGCGTTGCGCTGGGGCGAGCGTTGGCGCAGGCAAGTTCACCCGCGGCTGGCTTCCAGACTGCGGCGATTTCTGACTGGGTGACGTACCGCTCGACCTTTGCTGCTTGTGCAGCACCGGGGTAGCGCTAGGGCAGCACCGGGGTAGCGCTAGGGCAGTACCGGGGTAGCGCTAGGGCAGTACCGGGCCAGCGCTAGGGCAGTACCGGGCCAGCGCTAGGGCAGCATCGGGGTGGCGCTAGGGCAGTACCGAGGTAGCGCTATATATGGCAGCGCCGGGGCAGCTCTAAGGTGGCGCCGGGGCAGCTCTTGGCCGTATGATCTTATGACGAATTTAGGACTACTTAGTCCCCGGTCAAGCTGATGCGCCGCTTTCGTCGTCCTCCGTCTCCAAATCGTCGATAGGTAGGTTTCCTCGCCCTCGGGTCCCGGAGGGAACGATGAACGTGTTCACTGTTCCGTCTATCTGCCCTCCTTTGGGCCAGCTGATGCAAGATGCTGTTGCTTGTCACTTGCTGAGGGTAGTTTCCCATTACTGGACCATCCGGAATCTTTCTCAGCCACTTGTCCAGTCGTCTCGTGAATATTGCAAGGGTGAACTCCCCTCCTCTCAGCACCTTAGGCAAGGCATTAAGCAGCCTCGGTCCTTCCGCGGACAGTGATTCCTCACGAAGAGTCTATACTCTGGCCGCGGCTCTGTTATCAATAGGAGGAATCCAGCACAGTCCACAGGAATCCTGCATTAAATGTAAGAATCATCATTTCGTTGCAATATGTCACTATTTTGGAGGTCTCGCTCTCAAAGTTGGAAGCCAGTCTGGTTATCATCTTCCAAGTGTACAGTATGATGTACCTCTCTCTTCTCCTCTTTAGTGAGTAAAGTCCCAGGTGAGTCAATCTGCCCCAGCTCATTCGGCTGATCCTGCACGGACGTGAAGGTCCGCTGAACTGACTTTAGTTTCCGCACCGCGCCCGCTTTGAGCGGCGCCCAAAGTTGGAAGCAGTACTCAAGATTGGGGAAAACATGGGCTGTGAAGATCGTAATCGTTGCCGCTGCTTTTCTCGTTCTGAATGTTCGCCAGATCCATCCCATCAGTTGCCTGCCACATCCCATCAGTTGTCTGCCACATCTCGAACATGTTAATTCTCTTAAATTTCTGTGCCGTCTGATGCGATGTAGCGATGCAGCATCCCGTCCTCTGGTGCCGTTGAATTGCATATTATTCACTATAGGGCCAAATCGTAGATTGTTGACAAGTCATCTTGTAATGAGTGTGGCCTCTCGTCTTGCAGTCTAGGTCGTCTGTGATCCTTATATCGTTCGCAAATGACGATGTAGATGCGTTGGTAAGCTACGAGTCGATGCCAGCAACGCGGATGAGGAGGAAGAGGACCGGTCCAAGCACCGAGCCTTGTGGCACTCCGCTTTTCGTGTTCCATCACTTCTCTCGATTTCGAGTTTCCAATTGCGACAGCTAGCGCTCTATCTGTAAGGAACTTGTGGATCCACCCTAAAAGGCTTCCTCCTACTCCCAACAGTATCAGCTTTCTGAATATAACCTCATGTCAACTTTGTCAAAGGCTTTAGCAAAGTACGTTTTCTCATGAGGATTCGTCGGTCTCTCGGAATGCTGCAAACTTCAGGGTCAGGGTACACACTGTCAATAACTAGTGCCTGTGCTATTTTATTTGAAAGTTTTGTGTAAATTACATCTGAATTCTTCTCCCGAATCTCCGAACTCTAATCAATATCTGCGAGATCGTTACTAATTACCTCCCAGTCTGTTCTTCGCTGGTGGAAGTCAAGTCCTGCCAGTCCTTCTTAGGGTATTTGCATGGGGCTGATTTTCAATTCCAATTGTATCCAAAATCACAAGACAGAGGTCGGACAATGAAGTCTCTTCAACTCGAACGTCGACTATCATTATTTCATTGTTACTAAAGAAGGATACTTTGCTCCCTTGTTGGCAGCCGTACGTGCTAAGTTAGTGTTCCACAGCAAACTGCACTAGCATTAGTTTTGCTTTCTGACTTCTATCGATCGTGGCCGTCATTGTCCCAGACGATACGGGTACATGGTAGGTTGAAGTCTCTCCCATTATCAGGTTGGGGAATTATCTCCCAACCACTTTGGTCTCTATTTCTTTGAGGGTTTCGCTAAAATTCATCGATGGACGAGCAGGTGGTCTATACACTTAAGTTACGCAGAGATCGAGTTGTTTATTGTGGAGTAGCACGTGTTCAACAAAGCCATCAAAGTTTTCAAATTTCGATATCCAATCGACCGTGCTTCTTGCGAGAGATTTTTTAAGGAAAACAATTACTCTCAACTGCCTTCCGGTCCGCGCGGTAGTGTTGGAATCCTTTTATTGCAATTTCTGCATCAATTATATCTTTTCTTAGATGCGACTCCGTTAGTGCAATCAATAAAATCCCACCCTCGTCAGACATCTTTCTCAACAAGCCAATCTTATGACGCGCTCTTCGTGGGAAGAGCCCCTCGATGTTGGCCTGCAGAATGCCAGAGCGGTGTCGCTTACCTGCAGCGACACCACCCTGCTAGGAATCTCTAGGGTTGAACCGGGGCAGCGCCGAGGCAACGCTGAAGTAGCACGGTGGCACCGGTAGGGTAGCACCGTGATAGCGCAAGGGCAGCATCGGGGCATTGCCGGAGCAGCACTAGGGCAGTAACGTGGCAGCGCATGGACAGCATTGTTGAATTGCCAAGGCAGCGCTATTGCATTGATAGAGTAGCTCTAGGGCATCTATTGCAGCGATGGAGCTGTGCTAGGGCCGTACCAGGCCCGCGCTAGGGGAGTTTCTAACGAAATTCAGCTACGGCCTGACTCTCAAGTAGAAGTTGCGTGGAACTCGGGCAGTGCGTGAATCAGCCGCTCTATGTCCGCTAGCTTCTGCTATGTTAGGACAGCTTCTGGGCCGCCTGCAATCTCGATCGGTGCAGCACGGTTCGGTCACTCATATCATACTCTCAGACGACTGTAAAGTGAGAAAAGAAATTCTGACCAGAAGCTGATTTAGATCTGGTTGCCCAGCAGACCCAGATCGAATAACAGCGGCGAGTGTAGCGACTATTCGGCCGAAGCCTAGGCGGTCCCCAAATTTTGTTAAGGTTACCGTGGCAGCACCAGGGCTGCACATAGAAAACATGGCCGCGTTGAAAATACGGGCAAATTTTTATTCGAGACAGAGCAACTGAGATGCCACGAAACGTCCGAAAACATGACCAGACCTTCCATGATTAGGAACGAAGTCCCTACAACACAACAGGCATCCAGGGATGACGTCCCCACAACACACCAGGCATCCAGGAATGAAGTCCCCGCAACACACCAGGCATCCAGGAATGAAGTCCCTACAACACAACAGGCATCCAGCATCCTGCAGCAGGCAGCATCCAGCAGCGGTGCAGGAGCGGATGCTGCGGCTCTCGTCTCACGCCCTCGCTGGCCTGTCGCACGATTACCGCCCCCACCCCCCGCCTCTGCAGAGATGCTGCAGCGTCTCTGGAACGTTCCTACAACGTCTCCGCGTCCCTGCAACGTCTCTGGAACGTCCCTGCAGCGTCTCTGGAACGTCCCTGCAGCATCTCTGGAACGTCCCTGCAACGTCTCTGGAACGTCCCTGCAGCGTCTCTGGAACGTCCCTGCAACGTCTCTGCAGAGTCCCTGAAACGTCTTCGTTGCGTCTCTGCAGTATCTCTTTAGCGTAAATAGCCTTCTTATCCTGTCTCTGCAGCCACTATATAGCGTCTCTGTAGCGTGGCTCTGGTATGAATGCTGTTTCTCGCAATATTATTTTCCCGTTACGCAGTAACTTTCCCGTTACGCAGTAACTTTCCCGTTACGCAGTAACTTTCCCGTTACGCAGTAACTTTCCCGTTACGCAGTAACTTTTCCGTTACGCAGTAGTTTTTCCGTTACGCAGTAGTTTCTCCGTTACGCAGTAGTTTTTCCGTTACGCAGTAACTTTCCCGTTACGCAGTAGTTTTTCCGTTGCGCAATAGTTTTTCCGTTACGCAGTATGAGTCTGCGAATTATTACGAAAATATCCTTTATTCAACTCAGTTCCTACAAACGTATTTTCGATAGAAATTGATGAAAATTTTTTGAACAAAAATCTTTTAAATGAAATTGAAAACATATTCGAGAAATTAATACTGAAATATTTTAGAGCTTTTTGAGTCTCTAGAGAGCAGAATATTATACTGAGAACTTCGTTGCCATTAAAAATAATGGTTTAATGGATGCTTAAATAATTGGTATTACATAAGATTAACATTTGAAACATTTTCTGTTCGCTCTTTTGTTCGCTTGTATCATTACTCACATTTTCCCTTCAGTTTCCTTGTCAGTGAATGGATTTTTCCGTCAACAAATGAATTTTTCGTCAATGTATGGATTTTTCCGTCAATGAATGGATTTTTCCGTCAATGAATGGATTTTTCCATCAACGAATGAATTTTTCCGTCGACGAATGGATTTTTCGGTCAATGTATGGATTTTTCGCGCAATGAATGAATTTTTCCGTCATCCGTCAACGAATTAATTTTTCAGTCAACGAATGGATTTTTCCGTCATTGAATGGATTTTTCCGTCAACGAACAGATTTTCCGTCAATGAATGAATTTTTCCGTCAACGAACAGATTTTCCGTCAATGAATGAATTTTTCCGTCAACGAATGGATTTTTCCGTCAATGAATGCTTTTTTCTAATTAATGTTTTTTTTTAATTTTTCGTCAATGAAAGGATCTTTCCGCCAGTGAATGGATTTTTCCGTCAATGAATAGATTTTTCCGTCAATGAATGTATTTCTCCGTCAGTGTATGGATTTTTCCATCAGTGAATGTATTTTTTCGTCACTGAATAAATTTTCTGTCACTCAATACATTTTTTTCGTCACGGAATGCATTTTACGCCACTTATGAGATGTAAAACTACACAATAAGTTATTAGGCTACTCCCCCAACCTCACCGTAGAACCTACAGCATCCCCCCTCCCTTCCCCATCATCTTACCGTCATTTCTTCCCCACAATATCCTCCCCCACCCCACTGTACCACCCCCCTCCCTAAACCAAATTATTCCCCCCCCCCTTTCCCCCCCTCTTCAGTAGCGGGGCTGCGGGGAGGAAATCGCGGGTCAGCGCCCGGGGCAGCGGAGCCCCGCGGGGACGCTTCTTGTTGTTGTTGTTGCTGTTGTTTGTTGTTACTGTTGTTTGCTGTTGTTGTTGTTGTTTGTTGTTGTTGATTGTTGTTGTTGTTGCTGTTGTTTGAGCTGTTGTTGATGTTGTTGCTGTTGTTTGTTCTTGCTGTTGTTGTTGCTTTTGTTTGCTGTTGTTGTTGCTGCCGTTTGCTGTTGTTTGTTGTTGATGTCGCTGTTGTTGATGTTGTTGCTGTTATTTTTTGTTGCTGTTGTTTGCTGTTGCTGTTGTTCAATTGTTTTTGATGTTGTAGTTGTTGATGTTGTTGCTGTTTTTTGTTGTCGCTGTTTGTTGTTGCTGTTGTTGTTGCTGATGTTTGTTGATCTTATTGTTGCTGTTGCGCCTTCTATAGGTTGTTGCGGTTGGTGTTGCAGAACAAGAAAAACAACAGTAGCGCAGTGCTGATGAAGGCACTGTTGTTGCTGCTGGTTGTATGGCGTTATAAAAACGTTATTGTTTAACGTTACGATGACAACAACGCCTGCTTTGTTTTCCACAACAAGCAGCAGCAAACAACACCGATAACAAAACCATGGTTGAGTGTCACCAGGCGTCGTGGTTGTTGTCGGTTGTGGCTTCCGTTGAATTGACGTAACGGCGCCCCCCCCCATCTGCCTGCCCTTTGTTATCTTATTGTTGTCTTCTTATTATCTTGTTGCTATTGTTGTCTTCTTATTATCTTGTTATCTCATTGTTGTCGTGTCGTTATATTATTGATACCTTATTGTTATATCATTGTTGTATTGTTATCTCACTGTTGTCGTATTTTTATCTCATTGTTGTCGTATTGTAATCTCATTGTTGTATTGTTATCTCATTGTTGTCGTATTGTTATTGTATTAACAATATCGCATTGACACCCTATTGTATTGTTATCTTATTGATACATTATAAATGAGACGTCGTGTAAATTCACGATAACTTCGATGAAAACTTTTCAGCTTCATCAGTTCAAAATTTTACTAAATACATAACATAACAAATACATAATACAAACAAAAGTTAGCATTATCATTATTAACTTATTAGTAGTTCCGTGGTCAACTCTCGTATTCAGTACATACATGCGTTCGATTTACCCTTTCGCGGACAAGCACAGAAATGTGAAGACTTTCAAATTTCTGGGACCAGTAAAAGAAAACATTCAATTAAAACACATTTCCTTTTGCGTATTTAAAAAAATTACCTGTTGAAGGACAAAATCACATTTGAAGAACCTATTACATACGGTTACTTTGGTAAAAGAATACGTACCGTAATATGAATTAAAACATTCATATGAAATGCGTAATTATCAAGCCTTAATTTAATGCCATTCCATCAAGTTATTTTGACTGACTGCATTGATATCGCTACTTCCATCTTACGAAAAAGAGATATTGCTACTTCCATCTTACGAAAAAGAGAGATATCTCTACTTCCATCTTATGAAAAAGAGATATTGCTACTTCCATCTTACGAAAAAGAGAGATATCTCTACTTCCATCTTATGAAAAAGAGATATTGCTACTTCCATCTTACGAAAAAGAGAGATATCTCTACTTCCATCTTATGAAAAAGAGATATTGCTACTTCCATCTTACGAAAAAGAGAGATATCTCTACTTCCATCTTATGAAAAAGAGATATTGCTACTTCCATCTTACGAAAAAGAGAGATATCTCTACTTCCATCTTATGAAAAAGAGATATTGCTACTTCCATCTTACGAAAAAGAGAGATATCTCTACTTCCATCTTATGAAAAAGAGATATTGCTACTTCCATCTTACGAAAAAGAGAGATATCTCTACTTCCATCTTATGAAAAAGAGATATTGCTACTTCCATCTTACGAAAAAGAGAGATATCTCTACTTCCATCTTATGAAAAAGAGATATTGCTACTTCCATCTTACGAAAAAGAGAGATATCTCTACTTCCATCTTATGAAAAAGAGATATTGCTACTTCCATCTTACGAAAAAGAGAGATATCTCTACTTCCATCTTATGAAAAAGAGATATTGCTACTTCCATCTTACGAAAAAGAGAGATATCTCTACTTCCATCTTATGAAAAAGAGATATTGCTACTTCCATCTTACGAAAAAGAGAGATATCTCTACTTCCATCTTATGAAAAAGAGATATTGCTACTTCCATCTTACGAAAAAGAGAGATATCTCTACTTCCATCTTATGAAAAAGAGATATTGCTACTTCCATCTTACGAAAAAGAGAGATATCTCTACTTCCANTGATCGGTGATTGGCAGAGGCATGATAACGAAGCCTGAAACACAAACCTGAGGCCGTGGTGTTTTTTTTTGGGGGGGGGGTGAATTCAAGTTATATATGGTAACGTGCCCGCTAAGAGGTTAATTTGGTAGACTTTTTCAATTAATTATTGAATTTATCAAATGAATTAAGCGCATAAATTAGTTTACATTGTAAATTTATTCAATTTTATTGTATTTAATTGATTCATTTAACGCCAATTAATCGTTCTCTCCCCCAGGCTCGGGTGCCGTGGGGCTCGCCCACTTCGACAAATGCTCCCACGAGGAGTGCCTGGGGGGAGGCCACATCTGCTCCCACGACGACGGGGTGCTGCACCTGCTGGCGCGGGTGACCGACCTCTCGCTGGGGTACACCGAGGGGCGCCTCGAGCTCTGCCTCGTGGGGGGCTTCCAGGACCGACATAACGTGGGGGAGAAGGTCGCCCTCTCACTACTTAGTGAGTGGGGGAGTAGTGTGGCACTCTCACTAATTGAGTGGGGGATAGTGAGGGGGTGGAGTGGTGGAGAGGGACCGTGGCCCTCTCCCTCCCCAGTGAGAGGGGAATATCTAAGGTGTTTGTCCCCCCAGTTCAGCTGCGTTATCTTATCCCGCCTGGCCCGTGACGTCCGGAACTTGATGCTGGATGAAATAATTCTATTTGAGGCCTAGGCGGGAGCGCTGCCGACCAGTGATTGCGTCCTTCCCATGGCCGTTACTCAGTTCGAAATTCTCGCCATACGAATTTCGCCGGCGCCTTCGTTAGCAGTTTCAACAGGAACTTCAATGACGAATTCAAGTTTCATGCCCGCAGTTGCGGATGATTCGGTCAGGTGCGGCGGTGGCCTCGGATGTTTCTTCGTAGGCATGCACGAATGTTGCTGTAAATTGGACATACTGGCCCGTTTCCTGCCCTGGCGCGGCGCTGATGCGTCCGTTGCAGCAAACGTGTTCACTCGCTGCTGGCTCCCCGAAAAATGATTGGAAGAGGAAGACTGATCTCTAAAATTAATTCACACTCACTAGGACCTCTAGAGGAACAATGATTTAATCGTGGCTATCACAAAGATCTCTAAAAACCAATGACTTCATACTAGCACTGGCGCAAGTGTTCATAGGTGGTACGGTATTGCAATTCAACACTAAAAAGTGAATCAGGCGATTATGCTTACAAAATCGTATCGTTGGAATGCACTAGTACTCATACCATTATTTTCCTTGTTTAGCTAATTCAACAAGAATTTTATCTTCTATATAAATTTTCCTTTTGCCCCCCAGACGCGTTCCACAAGACAGCTCTGCAGATACACCTCGTGATCCTCTGCACGGGGGAGTACAACACCACCTTGCGGGGCACCACCCCCTGGCCCCTAGTTAAGGGGATAGGTGAGTGGGGGGAGGGAGAGTGGGGGGAGAACAACACCCTGAAGGGCGCTAGACCCCCTGGCCCCTGGTTAAGGGGATAGGTGAGTGGTGAGAAGGCGAATGTGTGAGTAACGCAAGAGTGAAAAAGAAATGGAGAAAGAAAGGGTGACTCATACTCATCACTAACGATCTGTTCACCATCGTTGTGCATTATTACTCAATAGACGTTTGGCGCGTGAACATGAAAACTATTTGTTCTAATATCTCAAATTTTCAAAGAACAGGTTTAAACTCGAACTGCATGCTCTTTAATATTAAGCTTGACGACATTCGGGATGTAATGCATGAGAATTAACGCCCTCTCCTCGCCTCCCCCAGCGGTGGGGACGCAGACCGGCAAGATCTTCCCCGCGACGTTCACCGACAAGGGCCCGCACCTCGAGATCCGCAGCTCCAGGATCTTCACGGGCGCGCAGCAGGTGATCCGCGGGGTCACGGGGTCTGCTGGGTCACGGGGTCTACTGGGTCACGGGGTCTACTGGGTCCCGGGGTCTTTAGGGTCCCAGGGTCTACCGGGCCCGTAGTTTGCCAGGTCACGGGGTCTGCTAAGTCCCGGGGTCTATGGGTCACGGGGCCTTCAGGGTCCCGGGGTCTACCGGGCCCGTAGTTTGCCAGGCCTCGGGGTCTGTCGGGTCACGGGGTCTATTGGGTCCCGGAGTCTACGGGGTCACGGGTTATGTAGGATCACTGGGTCTATAGAATCCTCTGGGGTTTGTAGAGTACAGAGGTCTATAGGGCCTCTTGGTCTGTATAGGATCGCGCGGTTTGTAAATCGATAGGGGTGTAAGGCCTGTAGAGGCCAAAAATTTTTATGTCTAAGTGTCTACCGTGAAAACCCCTGCCTCCCCCTAAACCCATGCCTCCCCCTAACCCCCTGCCTCCCCCAGATGGTGGACGTGTACGACTGCACGATGGGTGTGCTGCGCATCGGCCCCTACAACTACGCCCCCCACGTGGGGGTCGAGCTTCTCCTGCAGCAGACCGATGACGTCATCCTGAAGTGCCTGTCCCCCTCCCCCGAGGTCGAGGGGCCGGGGTGGGTCAAGCTGGTGAGTGGAGGGGCCGGGGTGGGTCAAGCTGGTGAGTGGAGGGGCCGGGGTGGGTCAAGCTGGTTAGGTTGTTAAGTATTGAAGAGGTTATGGTGGTCTTATGGTCATGGTGGTGGCAGATCATGTATCACATCATCAGCTTGCTAGGAATATCATGAAACGATTCGGCACGTCATCCCAACTCACCCCTCACCCACCCTTCCCCCGCAGGTGCGCGGGGTGCTGCAGCTGATCAAGGACCACCCGTTCCCCGCGGTGACGATGTTCCCCAACAACCGCCCCCACTACTTCCGGCGGGACCGCCACGGGGCCTGGGCCCCCGTCGAGATCTCGAACAACAACGACGCGACCCCCGACGCTAACATCAACGCCATCATGGCGGCGGTCCCGCCTCCCATATCCCCCCACACGCCGGGCCAGGGGGGCGGCGGGGACCCCTCCATCGCCGTGCCCTCAGTGCCGTCAATTCCGGCGTCCGCCGCTTGGACGCCGCCCATCAGCAGCACAACAGGGGCGCCGCCCCCTGCCGCCCAGGCGCCCACTCTCCAGACGCACCAAATGCTGCACGCGGCGCCTAACGTCAACGTCCAACAGCAGCAGCAACAACAACAACAACAACCACCACAACAACAACAGCAGCAATCTGTCCCTACTTTGTGGGGGACAAACAACCCCCCTCACGGCGTCCCCCCTCGCTACGGGTCCCTGCACCTCGACTGTAAACTCAAGACCCACCTGACGGGCCCCATCACGGGCCCGCTGCCCCCCGCGCAGCACTACGACGACCAGCTCCTCAACGTCAAGCCTGAGCGATACATGCCAGCCTGGCAGACGTCGCAGTTGTGACCGTAGACGTCGACAGGCGACGTACAGTCCCTCTAGGCGTCTGACGTCGGAATAACGTTGAGTGAACGACGTTGTTTCAACGTCGTTTGCCCGGGACGTTGGGCACTAGCAGACGTCGCACTTTTTGAACGCGAACGACAAACGTAGAAAAAGCTACTTTTTCTAAAATATCGTCGATCAGTAATTCGTTGCCTTCGTATCTTGCCTTTCCGTCAAATTCCTTTCGTAAGAAATTCGAAACTGGATTTGTGACTGCGACTTCTTGAAGAAACGTCGATCAAAACTGAAAATCCACTACAATAAATTTGTGTGAGATCGAGTGACCGTGACAGATCATCGGTCCTCGGCTAGTATCAATGAGAAATTGAAACTTGAATTAAAATTGGTACTCCATTCCACGGAAAATTAGATATCGTTATTTGTTACAGAAATGCGGTGACTTTGAACCGAAAAGACACTTTCTTGGCTGAGGGAGAAAAAAGCCTGTGAACTTTCGACGTTTTCCGAAAAGCCATTTGTGAACAGACTTCTTGTGACCTATCGAATATTACCTATCGAATTACATTGATGAACATTATCGTTTGAATGAGCTATCGTATAATAATCATTGAAAATAAAGTGCCTTTTGATTGTGACTTAATAAGAAACTCGTTGAACGAGTGTACCATTCAAAGGATCTAATGTAATGCTATTCTTACCAGGGATGTACATTATTCGAGCGTTGGCGGGTGACCACACTAGCGGGGTGTGTATTTCTCAGAGAAACGAATGGGTCTTTTTGTCCAATTAATGACACCCTTACTGTCCGTATCTGAAAGGCGCCTTTTTAGAGAGCCAAACTTGATCAGGATTGCCCACAGAAGGGCAGGAAATACATCGATATTTGAACACAAAGTCCCATTCATTCCTTTGAGTGTATAGTTTGGTTCAGAAGTGTTAGTTTTATTGTAGTTTTCTTAGTGTTGTAAGGCATGAGTCTCTTGGCCAGCCCTCTGCCGCCTCTAGCAATGCTATTCCTACCACACATCACCCCAGTAATGCTATTCCTACCACACATCACTCCAATAATGCAATTCCTACAGGTGCTTGTACACGAGGCGAATAGTTGCGTCGACTAGTCGACGCAACTAATTTATGATGATTGACGTCTTCAGAGGCAACTAGTTGTTGCATTGCACCCAGAGAAGCTTAAGTTCTGTCTACCCAGTCTCGTGTGCCCAGTACTCCAGTAGCGGCTCGGCCTTCGTACTGAGCACAGCTGCGTCGCTCCCTCTCTCTTGCCCAGTGTAGCGCGCACAGCTGTCGAGCTCTCGCTTGCCTCCACCGTGCACAACCTTACTCGACGGCTCCCAAAGTCACACTGGCGTCGTGTACTGACAACACTCTCCTCGTGTATAGGCTCACAGCCTGTAAAACTGTCGTCGACGCAACTGATCGCCCCGTGTACAAGCATCTTTCCACACATCAGCGGCGGAGGCTCTGTACAATGTCTGTAGTTATAGGCGCGATTTCTTATAATCTTTATAATCCTTTTAAAGTTTCCCTATAATTTAATGAAGAGATTTTAATTCAACACGTAGGTTGGTGTTGAATCTTTTTAGTGAAGTTTATATTTTCTTCAGGTTCAAGTTAAGAATTGTTTTATAGGTTCATGGAAGTTCTCAACTCGGAAAATGCACGCTAGTTTGTCCTGTAAAGAGTGGGCTGTAAATTGAAGAGAGGACTGGCAATTAAAGAGTGGGCTGGCAGTTAATGAGAGGACTGGAAATTGAAAAGTGGGCTGGCTACAGTTTTTCATGGTCGGTTAATATTAAATATCAGGTTGTTATTATAACTTCTATAAATGTGTAGAAATTATCTTTAATGTTACATTGAGAATAATATTTAATCATTTAGATTTTAGAACTCGATTTTTGTTTGCAGATCGTGTTGCATCATTCTGGATTGAATTTTGAGTTACACAGTGGGTTTAATGTTCGATACGGAATTATAAATAGTATGGACTAAATTCAACAGTGGGTTAAAGAGCTTGTCAGGTTGAAGTCAAGATTCGTAGACGAGTTTTTTGAGGGCAAATTGATCCTACAATCGTTGAACTCCTGATTTTTAGTGGCGCGTAATCTAGTTCAAATTTGTATGGTTAATATATCAACGAATATTTTTTCTTCATTAATAAAGAATGAGCATTCAATGTCATTTGTCTTCACTTCCGCTTTACGCGCATCTTCCCCTATAATTTTTCCAAGAGTTTATACACATGTTTTAAAAGTGATACTATCTACATATTGATGTGGCTTCCACTTTTGGGATATTCAAATTTCCAGAAAAAATGTTTGCCAGAGTAGACTTTGCTCGCGCAACATTTATACATTTTACTTTGCGGTTGCCTGCAAGAATATTTCAACAAGTGATCTAAAAATGCCGGTTGTGGACACGCAGTGTCTTTGCTCGAGGTTAATTTACTGCCAAAAATTGTTAATAAAATCTATAGTAAATGTCATAATACTGCCTTTAAAATGATCATTGCGTGTACATAATCGTTAGAAACGTGATCTTATTTGCGATGTTTATAGCGGTCCGTGATAGCCACATTAATGGTTACATAAATGTCAATTGATATATTAGAAATCAATCGATATTTGGTCAAGACAGAGACCATGTGATAAGAAACTCCATAGCAAAATTTTTTAAATTGATATTTGACGAGGACATCGAGTGACGCAGACCGTCGCAGACAAGGGCATTACGTAGGATTCCTACGTGCGATCCGAAGGTGAACCATATTTCAATTCCAAGCTTACATGAACACTACCAAAAAGAGCTAATAATAATTTTTTACACTGTACGAGGATTTGCAATATGAAGAGATATTTTATTATATGTTTAGTTTATAATATAAAACAAGAGATAGTTTATTATTCATATAGTTTGTGATATAATACAAGACATAGTTTAGTATTTGTATAGTTTATAATATAATACAAGAGATAGTTAATTATTCGTGTAGTTTTTAATATAAAACAAGAAATAGTTTAGTATTCGTATAGTTTGTAATATAATATAGCAAGTGTGGGCAGGCGCTAGTCTGTGGCGTCGAGGCTGCAGGCGTCCAGCAGCAGCTGCTCCACGCGCAGCTGCTGCAGACACGCGCTGACGCTGTGCAGCTGCTGCAGTGCTGCGGGCCTCAGCACCACAGCAATCACGCACACCTGCAATAACAACAGTAATACATGTAATAACAGCAGCAACTTAACACAGCAATGCCTGCAATAATAACAAGATCAACAACAAACTTTACTTAGCGTAGCAAGCGGAGGAATTAAGAAGCGTTCAGATTTTATGCTCTTATCACACTTCACGAACGCAGTGGATCTGAAAATAATGACGGTACAAAGGAATAAAAATTAGCTAAATATGAAAAGAAACGAACAATATATCAAATTTGATAACAATAGTAATGTCGCAATATAAACTAACTTCTTAAATTGATCACAAATTAAATTTCGTATACATGTACATGGCCCTACATTTTTGAATCCTTAATGGAAGATTTTTCCACCGTTGAATTTCCTTCCCTATTCGCTGTAAGCATGCAAGTTTTACTAACACATTGAGTGATATCTGCGAGAACAACTGTAGACGAAGTAAATGAACGTAAAAATACATATAACAAAGTCATGATAATGCTCAGGTAATAATTCAAATTGGTAAATCTGGAATACTGTAAATGACATCAAATAGAACTTAATACTAAAGAAAAGAACATAAATCCTGTTGAAAAGGACATTCACTGTCAGCATCAACAGACAATGATGTTGTCAACAGCTGACGTTGTAGCGTTACCTTGCTGACGTTGGCAGCGTTACCTTGCTGACGTTGGCAGCGTTACCTTGCTGACGTTGGCAGCGTTACCTTGCTGACGTTG
>NW_025946521.1:15183-24486 GCF_000764305.2 Hyalella azteca
GTGCACCACACCGCACCACCCACCATAGTCTGCACTGTAGCGTGCACCACACCGCACCACCCACCATAGTCTGCACTGTAGCGCGCACCACACCGCACCACCCACCATAGTCTGCACTGTAGCGCGCACCACACCGCACCACCCAGCCATCAGAACGCAGCTGGTGATACACGGCGTATTTGTACGCAAGTTCTTCGTCCATCTGCAGCAGCGCGCACCACAGCTCCTGCCCACGGTGGAGACATGTTGAGTAATCTTGAATGTAATAATCTTTTGAATACAATACTCGTTTGAATATAATATTGTTTCGCATACAGTACTCATTATAATACAAAACTTTTTGTATATGTACCCCGTATATGAGTAATGTCTTCTGTACAGGGTAGAGTGGTGAGGGATGTGATGCAATGTATACGATGTCATCACGTCAACATTAAGCTGTTGGTCACGCTGATCACTCTCGTCAACATTAAGCTGCTGGTCACGCTGGTCACTCACGTCAACATTAAGCTGCTGGTCACGCTGGTCACTCACGTCAACATTAAGCTGCTGGTCACGCTGGTCACTCACGTCAACATTAAGCTGTTGGTCACGCTGGTCACTCACGTCAACATTAAGCTGTTGGTCACGCTGGTCAGTGACCACCAAACAACCCAGGGCAAAGCACAGGAAGACCGCCTCCTCAGGCAGCAGCACCAGGGGCTCTTGTAGAGGGTGGGGGTCCCAGCACAGCCTTCCTGCTGGAGGTGTGCTGGAGGAGCCTCCATGTGATGTGCTGGAGGAGCCTCCATGTGATGTGCTGGAGGAGCCTCCATGTGTGCTGGAGGAGCCTCCATGTGTGGATGTTGAGTATTTTCCTGCTGGAGAAGAGGACGATGACTCCAGAGGTTGCTCGGTAGACGTCCTTCCTGAAGGCGTGGATGCAAAGGGCTCCACCATGTCATCCACTCCCTCATGACTGACATTTTTTGTCCCAATCCCCTCGCGTGGCCCAGTCCCCTCGCGTGGCCCAGTCCCCTCGCGTGGCCCAGTCCCCTCGCGTGGCCCAGTTTTAGACAATTTCCTCGGCGGTTCATCATCTCGACATTCACAGGACTCATCTGTGAGCACGTAGACCGCTTTTCTTGGTACATTATCGTCCACCAGACCTCGTCTCGCAGATTCAGACTTGTGACTCGTGCTCTGAATTGTAGACTTTGGATTGGTCTTTAAGGTTGGGTATACAGGTTGGGGTTCAGCTGTTGCCATGTGACTGTCATGGCAATTGGACGTGGTTGCCATGTGTCTGTCATGGCAATTGGTCGTGGTTGCCATGTGTCTGTCATGGCAATTGGTCGTGGTTGCCATGTGTCTGTCATGGCAATTGGACGTAGTTGCCATGTGTCTGTCATGGCAATTGGACGTGGTTGCCATGTGTCTGTCATGGCAATTGCTTGTCGTTGCCATGTGTTTGTCATGGCAATTGGACGTGGTTGCCATGTGTCGCCACTGGTCCCGACGAGCGAGCTGACTTGCCGTAATTTTTTTGCTCGTGAGCTCGTAATCGAAGCCCCTGGCGGAGAGGGCGCCGTGTCCGAAGAAGCCCTGCCGAGATACCAAACTATTAACTGACTTGAGTACTAGTAAACTATTAACTATTACTAGTAAACTGTTAACTGATGGCGAAACAATAAATAAAGAACATTTAATGTACAAAATGATTCAATACATGAGGTTAATCTGGCCATGCAGGCGACGTTGAAATCATGTTGTTTAACGATACAAAATCAGCAATGCATCAACATTGAACCTGAGGGGATGTTAGTTGAGGTTCAGCAATGGTTTATATTCAGAAGTGTATATTCAAGAGATATAATCAATTCTAGATAAAATTTATTGAAGGTTCATACTCTAAATGATTCAATAAATAATATTAATGTTAATTGAGATTCAGAAAAGTTAAAAGAAACACTATGTATATATTACAAGTACCTATAGCAGTGCTCTTAGCAGAAAATAATAAGAAAAAAATCAATCATACATGAGTAGGAATATTTCTACATAAGACAAGACCCACATTTAAATGCAAGACAATACTACCAACAAAATGAGAAGAAAAATTAATTATACATTAATTATTTATATGCAAGACAAGACCCACATTTATATGCAAGACAAGACAAAAAATTAATTACACATTACCGGTAATTATTTCTACATAAGACCAAGACCCACATTATTATACAGCGTCCTGGCATGCTGGGGATCTGTCACGAGGATCTCCCCCAGCAGGATCCTGGCAGAGTACACAGGCCAGGGGGAGGGAGGGATGTTCCCCCAGCCCTGTAGGGGGATGGGCAGGGGGTTGCCCGCTACTACGGGAGCCCCGCGCTTCAGAGTCACGGGTGGTAAAGTCATGTTCGATTTACAAATAAATTATTGTATCTGAATAAGAATAGATATAAAAAACTGGAATTTATAAATAAAATGTTTAGATATTCATTCGCTGAAATA
Organism: Hyalella azteca; assembly: GCF_000764305.2. NCBI lineage: Eukaryota > Metazoa > Arthropoda > Malacostraca > Amphipoda > Hyalellidae > Hyalella > Hyalella azteca. Next base: position 17,677 of record NW_025946521.1, read on the forward strand.
AATCTTTGATATTTTGAGCAACAAATAGTATATGCATTTGAAGGTTGGCTGCAGTGGAAACAATAATGTTATTTAATAATTGAATACCTCCACTAAAACATTCATATACAAATACACCAATATTAATATTAATTTTAAAACATAGTCTTACAAAATAAGTTCTATTTATATATGATTAGGAATAATGTTTTTTCATGAGATGAAATATTTTATTTCAGCAGGTGACGTCAGCAGGTGACGACAGCAGGTGACGACAGCAGGTGACGTCAGCAGGTGACGACAGCAGGTGACGTCAGCAGGTGACGTCAGCAGGTGACGACAGCAGGTGACGTCAGCAGGTGACGACAGCAGGTGACGTCAGCAGGTGACGACAGCTCAGCTGACATTGCCCTCAAAATCAAAACTTAATGTAATTGTTCTTCCTATTAACAATCTAAGATAAGATAACTATTCTTCTTTTAATATCCAAAGGCATCAAAAGTTTTGAGTTTTAAAATAGATCATCATTCATTTAAATTGCACTGAAGATGATTTCAGCACTGGATTTCTTTTATATGAATTAGAACAATTTATTTTAGAAAGAATTAGAAAATATAATAAATAATCACTGAAATAAAAATTCTCTACATTGCAACTTTTTTAGGCTGCTGAATTCTTGTTCTCAACATTCCACCTTCCAAGTACAAATAATTGATGGACTTTCTTGAAATTATGAATTGAATTTCCTAGATTCAAACTTTCCTCAGTAATTTTAATACGTTCACGCTATAGGGCTGTAGGGGCTTAGCCGTATGAACTGAGGACAGCGCTGTGGTGCTGTGGCTAGGAAGGCCGCCCTTTAGACTAAGGACATCCTGTGGTGCTGTNCCTTTAGACTAAGGACAGCCCTGAGGTGCTGTGGCTAGGAAGACCGCCCTTTAGACTAAGGACAGCCCTGAGGTGCTGTGGCTAGGAAGACCGCCTTTTAGATCAATAATCAGTTGTGAAAGATGTGCAACCATCAATGTACTCATCGATTGGCACGCCATTGTGCAAGACAAGTCCAGCAACGCAGATGACTGTTGCATTACATGACAATAACATTTACCTTTCATGGCTTTTCAGCCTCAAAAATCACTTTTAGACCAAGGACATCCTGTGGTGCTGTGGAGGCAAGGGAGGCCGCCCTTTCATCTCATCTGACCTGCACCAAGTCAACAACTTCTTCCCTTTACTGGACGTCTGTATATTGTATATTTAGATTACTTCCTTATTAATAAGTCGATTAAGAAAAAGAGATGATACACAACTAGTTTGACTGTATTCAATTATAAATAAGAGAAATTATTATATTTTTAAAGAATTAGGTGTCATCAAGTTTTCCAAATATTTTTTAATGAGATTCAATTTGACTCATCACTCCATATTATCCAGCAGTGGAGATTAACTGTTTATATTGAATCAAGGAGTTCCAGTAAAGCTAAAGCAAGACATTGAATAGGATCCAGAACCAGAAAAGATGCCATAGCCATAGCTAAAAATTTGAATACAAGTATATGTGATATGCAAAAAGGATTTTCGTTGCAATATGCTACTTCTTTGATACCAAATATTTCTGGACACATCAACTGCAAAAATTAAATTCCACTGTACAATTGCTCAAATGTTTAAATGAAGATGTAATGACTGAATAAAAAAGGAAACAGATATTTTTTCTTTTTTCTTTACAAATTGGGACCTACCAGTACACAAACTTTTTTCAAACATCACAGAAATGTCATTTTAATGCTTGAAAAATGTAAAAAAAATTAATATTGTTGGATTCTTTATTGGCTAAAGGAAATACAATCTTATCTTTCAATTATCTGTCAAGGAACTCTCCCAACAATTTCCTTGGTCAGAAGGCATATCCTATACCACCACTTGAGCCTCACTTCAATTCCTATAAAAAACTTAACATAAATCCTTAAACAATCTTCCAGTTCTACTTTGTCTTCTATCACAATACAAAACTTCAAAACTTTATAGACGGTAATAGCTTAAGATGGAGATTGATTATTCAAAATCCTATTTTAGCAAGAAAAAAGGGCAGGTGAACAGGAAATTGTTCTTACATGACAGTAATCAGTGAATCTTAGTATTTAATATACAAAGAAAAGCCAGCAGAAAATAACTGATTTGATGAACATCATGCAACAACTAAGAGTGTTGTAGAGGTATTTCATAGGAAGTAAGTTGTAAATAAGGATTAACAGTAATGAAGATCTCTTGCTAATCCATTCGTGGTGCCATCTAGTGATGTAATGTAATGATGTAATGTCAAGGTCAGTGATGTACAAGGTACAAGATAAGTAATCATATAATATAAGTATAAATACAATAAGATCACAAGTTAGATCTTTTCCTATTGAAGGCATGGTGCCGAGGAGTCTTGAAGTGATGGCTCTTGAGTTTCTTGAAGTCGGCTTCAGTGAACACGGATTTGCTTTCCTCCTTAGCTTCAGCCTTGCTATGCTTTTGTTCAAGTGCTTTTGCATGGAGCTTTTGAACCTGTTTGTTATTTCATTTATTAGCATATTGTAAATCAATGTTAATCTCATATTTCACAAGCAGGTTCACCTTGGTATTGGCAAATAAGTCTTAGCTCTTTGATAATCATATTATGGTCAGTTAGATTTGAGAAAAAATGTCTAAATTGCCCAGCTATACCTTATGGAAATAGGAAAATGAAGTAAATGATGGTGAAATTGATCGGCTAATTTTACATTGTACATCAAAATGTATCATGAACAAATTGATAACTTCTATAATATAATTTATTCAGTGAATATTTGTAAATAATAAATAAAAGAACTCACTTGCTTGAGGTACGAGGAGGAACACGTGCTGTCAATTCTCTTTAGGAATTTCAGTGATGTTTTTGTGTCATCTTTCTTCTGTATCTTTGATTTAATTTCATCTAAAACACAGGAAACCTGCACAAACAATCTCATAAAAATATTCAAATACATACCGTATGTAAAACCAAACATTATTTCTCTTACTACATAAATGCTTAATGCACGACACAAGTTTTTGTAACACAAATTTTGGTTACAAAATTATATATATGAGGTACCTAATTTCTGCACCTTCCTGTAAGAAACTTGTCTTGTAGTTTTGCATCCCAAAAAACAATCCTACCTTTAAATTTTCATCTTTAATTAGGTAGTCTTTGGGACTGACTGGTCTAGTGCTCCTAACTTCAAGGTTTCATTGTCAAGTCAATGTAATTTTTGAAGTGCATCTCATAAATTGCAAAGTATATGTTAAAAATACAGGGTAACAAGTGCCTGTATTTGTTGTTAGTAGATAAAAGCCCCCAAAGTTAGATCAATTATTAAGATTGTTTTTACAATGGCACAAGATAATTAATTTATATTCCAGTGTTTTACCAAATGTTGGACCCAATTTAATAAATTCATATTTCTCTGAGTATAAATTCATTATGCTTATTTAGAAACCAATGGAAAGAGAAAGATTAATCGTTTTTTTTATATTTATATGGGTTCAATATGTCCTCTTGTGCTGAATGGCAAACTTCTTCCTCCATAATCAGTCACTTCCTTAACTTTTATAAGACGCATAGGAAATGAAGATCTGGCTCTACACTTCTGGCCACTCCATGCGACTATTTCTTATGGGGTTACGTCAAAGAAGCTGTATACGTCCTGCCTCTACCAGCAACTCTGTTTACGTCTCGCCTCTACCAGCAACTCTGTTTACGTCCCGCCTCTACCAGCAACTCTGTTTACGTCCCGCCTCTGCACCAGCAACTCTGTTTACGTCCTGCCTCTACCAGCAACTCTGTTTACGTCCCGACACCTCTACCAGCAACTCTGTTTACATCTTGCCTCTACCAGCAACTCTCCTTACATCTTGCCTCTACCAGCAACACTGTTTACGTCCTGCCTCTACCAGCAACTCTGTTTACATCCCACCTCCACCAGCAACTGTTTACGTCCGCCTCTACCAGCAACTCTGTTTACATCTAGCCTCTACCAGCAACTCTGTTTACATCCCGCCTCTACCAGCAACTCTGTTTATGTCCTGCCTCTACCAGCAACTCTGTTTATGTCCCGCCTCTACCAGCAACTCAGTTTACATCTTGCCTCTACCAGCAACTCAGTTTACATCTTGCCTCTACCAGCAACTCTGTTTACATCTTGCCTCTACCAGCAACTCTCCTTACATCCTGCCTCTACCAGCAACACTGCTTACATCCTGCCTCTACCAGCAACTCTGTTTACATCCCACCTCTACCAGCAACTGTTTACGTCCGCCTCTACCAGCAACTCTGTTTACGTCCCGCCTCTACCCGCAACTCTGGTTGATCTGAAGAACCGTATCACTGCTACGGTGCACTCAGTAACAGAAGATATGCTTTCTCGTGTGTGGGACGAGTTTGGATGCTGTTTAGATGTTTGCTGTACAGCACAATGGAGACATATTCAACATGTATAAATATGTGAACAAACTTGGAATTTTTCTCTTTCCACTGGTGTGTAAATTATTCATGATGAATTTGTACTTGAATAACTACAAATTTATTAAATTGGGTCCTTCATTCAGAATAACCCTGTAGATAAAGATCTAACACAGTGTGTATTTTATGCAACATTGCACTGTAGAATTATTCAGGGAATAAGTTACCTATATCTTTCACTCTGCCCAGCCACCCAACTCACTATTCAGAGGTATATACTTAGTAATTTATGACTGGTTTGGAATCAGCACAGTAGATTAATAATGTTAAAGAAATCATTTTACCTCATCAGGAAATTTCAATGCCAAATAATTTCTAACAGAAGTGTTAGTGAAATAAAAATTCATATTTCACACATTTACACATAAAATTCTTTGTCTTATAATTGTACAAAAATGTAAAAAAGTTTGTTATCAGCTTACTTTCTTGCCTTGAAAGACACTTTGTTTCTTGCCTTGAGTAGACATCTTCTTTCTCTTGTTACTGGAATTCTTTGCAGCTGTTTTTGTCTTTGTGGTCTTTTTTAAAGCATCTTCAGCCAAACCTGGAAAAAATTTATGCAAATAAAAATGTGCAAATCATGTTCAGGCTGTCCATTATAGATATTTAGTAGTACATTTACAATGGAGACATCCAGCCATGCTGGCAAGCTGTAAACACCAAATTAAATATTTTGATTATATGAAGCATGCCGTACATGACTATAGGGGGGGGGGGCTCATGCACAATATTATTGAACATTCATACCAGCTTAGAAGCCAGGCAATTTCTGTTCAACAAATAACTCATTAAATTGTCAATGAAATTACAATTGTCCATGAATAAAGAACAGAGATTTGGGTTTTCATCATGTGCAATGATGAAAACCAATCTGCTGCATTAAAAAGATTTAAACATATAAATACATTTAGTTGTTATGAAAACGTGCTTTCATATTGCCATAGAATTGGCAATTCCACAATTTTGAGTCCAAATGATGAAGAAGTCTACAACCTTCTTTGAAGCAAAATTTATGAACTACACTGGCCTCTTTGAGAACTTGAGCTTTTTGGCAGGGGCCATTGTTTCGTATGGTCCGGAGTTTGACGTTGTTGTCAAGGGTGTCGTCAAGCATATTGAATTCATCAATGAACTTGAGATGATGACGCTGGTGGGTTTCTCCAGCACGGTGCGAGCGACAGTCTTGTGAGTTTGTCTCAGAGGGTTGTTGTTCGCATTTAAATTTTGACGTTTTTTTGCATTTTTTAACGAAATTACAAACAAGCAATTTATTTAAATATAAATATTTAAATAAATTGTAATACAATTCCAATGGACTACACCGGGCTCATGGAGAAATCCTTTCTTGCAGTTGTCGTTGCTGCATATAGTCTGGAGTTTGATATATCTCACCTGTCATCTTCAACCTGGAGGGTAGAGAAACCCTCTGAGACAAACTCACAAGACTGTCGCTCGCACCGTGCTCATTGTTAATACAATGACCACAACGTCAAACTCCATTATTTATAGCCAAACCTTGAGGCCGGTGTAGTTTTTTATAACAACCATAACAATGAGACCGTCTCACCTGTCATCTTCAACCTGGAGGGTAGAGAAACCCTCTGAGATAAGGAAGAAAGAAAAGGAGAAACCCTCTGAGAGAAACCCTCATTGATAAGGCTATACAATGACCACAACGTCAAACTCCGGAATATGCGCGCTCCCGCTTTTTTGCAGGGTCCATTGTTGCGCATATTCCGGAGTTTGACGTTGTGGTCAAAAGCGTCACCCGGTGTAGTCCATTGACATTGAGTATTATAAACAAGCAGCTTCATCTCAAGTTCATTGATGAATTCAATATGCTTGACGACACCCTTGACAACAACGTCAAACTCCGGACCATACGAAACAATGGCCCCTGCCAAAAAGCTCAAGTTCTCAAAGAGGCCAGTGATGTTTTCTGACAAACATATAAGATGGCAGAAAGAAATTTCTGCCATCTTATAATAATTTCTGCACTCATGACCCGGCAGCAGGAGGTGAAATGCGAACTGTGGGACACAGAAGTGAACTAATTCCGAAAAAAATCAACAGTAAAACCCAAAATATGAAATTTGAAGACTCAGAAAAGAAACTCAAACCGTCTCAAAGTGTTAAAAGCGAGCAACTTCGTCACAAGATTATTGATGAATTAAAAAGGCTCAATGAAACACGTGATAATATCAAACTCCAGACTATATGCAGCAACGACAACTGCAAGAAAGGATTTCTCCATGAGCCCGGTGTAGTCCATAAATTTTGTATCAAAGAAGGTTGTAGACTTCTTC
>NW_025946522.1:0-8690 GCF_000764305.2 Hyalella azteca
GCTTCTAGGGAAGTGTCCGCCACATTCAAGTCTCTACCGGTCCTGACACCTACAGTGTGTTCACTCCCAGCTGATGCTGTGCATCTTCGTGTACCCTACAGTACAGTGTGCCGTCAGCATATATATAGTGTCATTTGCGTGTTGCCTTCAGCATATAGTGTTATTTGCGTGTTGCCTTCAGCATATAGTGTAATCTGCGTGTTGCCTTCAGCATATAGTGTCATCTGCGTGTTGCCTTCAGCATATTGCGTCCTAAGCTTGTTGAGCCTTCAGCATATTGCGTCCTCAGCTTGTTGTGCCTTCAGCATATTGTTTCTTTATAAAGTTACGTATCTTTTCAGTTCAGTGTGCCTATTATTCGTAGTTATCTGTTCATGTTATAAATTGTTAAATAGTTGAGTGTTCCGTTAGTTATTATTGTTGTAGTTGTCTCTGGTTAATAGATACTTGTTTATCTGGCTTTCATTTCTCCTTTGTTGAGGTTAGGTGGCAGTCGTGGCGGAAATTTACCGAATCAAATTGGAGTCGTCCTTAACTTGAACCTTACAATCATCAATTGAACGAACCAACGAGACAGGGCTCTATGAATTAATAAGCTTGTCCGACATCATCTGCTGCCCAATAATTTAAGAAACAATGACCAGTTTCGCCAGGAGTATATACATACGTAGGTTGAAGCACAAATTTCCTAGAGATGAGTACGCATTTTTTTCTGTGCAGAAGCACGTATTATAAACATTGAAATTTTCCCGGCCATAAGAAGAAAAATACATGCATGTTGGAATCGAACTCGGGTCTCCCGATCAGCCTCTACAGTTGAGCCGCGGGGAAGACTTATCTAAAGAGCCATTTTTGAGAAATTAAACTGAAGTTCTACTAATATTGATTTCATTAAGATTAAGTTATGAAGCATGGCGCCGGAAATTGATTACTCTCCATCATATAAACGTCTGATACAGCAATAATCGCTTTGATTTCTCAATCGCTCATTACCGCTCTATATAAAGTTAAGCATAAAATGATCCCATCGTTTGTTCTGTAATATACTTATGTGATAACACGGGCTTCAAAATTTTAAAATTGCATAAGATAATCAATTAATCATCATCGGTCGGTGCGGCATCCAAATTGATTCGCATGAATTTTTCTAGCGGAAGTTCTTCACTGCTGACCCCGTCAGCGTGCACCTTAGCAAACAACTCTGTGGGTCTCGCTCATGCAGGTTCTGTCGGGCCGTTCAATCACTCTCTCACAGGAAGCCTTGACAACCTCAGAGTTTGATTTTACATCTTTAACTTTATCAGGCCATTATTATCCTCTAAGACCAGCGATCTCTTAAAATTACCGATGGAGAATTTAAGCATCGGAATTAGTAATTTCATTGTTAGTCTCAGAAGTTCCCGGAAAATTAAATTTAATCAGATTGTATAAGTGACCTTCAATTTCACTGAATTTGGCGAAGCTAGCAATATATGATCTCGGTAAATGCACACGCGGGATACAAAACAAAATTACAGGATACGAAACAAAATTGGTCCTGATGAGAATACTGAATCGTCTAACACTGCACTCAGAACTCTACTAAGTGAAGCAATGTGACGTGATGTCATCGAACAACAATCGTACCGAAATCAAATATCTTTCTACAGCAAATGTTTAATTTTTTTCTTCTCTCTTTTTCTTATTTTCCTCTAAATATCTGTCCAAAAATATTTTGATCCAGAGTATAAATAATTATTGAGTAGAATTTTTAACTTTTAGTCTGAATGTTCATCTCACTAATTGCAATCTAATAAAAATTATTTAAGAAATCCTAATGACATCCAAATTTGTTCGACTAGTTGAAACTTATTTGCCAGGTCACTTTCTGCTCACGATTCTAATTGTTTGGATCCATTCAATGAATAATTAAGGCATCAAGCATTTAACCAATGATCGTAAGGAAAGAAAAAGATGATAAATTAAATTCTACAAAAATAATCAAACTTCATATGCATGTATATAATATTGTGTTCCTTTAACTCTAATCAATTTGACACAACTTCGGGCAATTTTGAGCCTTGGCACGTGGCAAAAAATAATAGATTGCTTTAAGTAATAATATTCATTGTCTTTTATACAAATAACCAAATATATGGACAAATTATCACGTGGATAAACAGACTTAATACCAACGTGCATCACTGTGGTGTGATTTCGATACAATGAAAGTACAAAGCTCAGCTGAACGAGGTCACATCAAAGGTGAATCAAAACCCATAACGATAAGTGACACGAGTCCTATTGCAATCAATTCCTTATAACATGTATACCATATTACTTTCATTGTACCAAATTCTACCATTAGATTAAACATTTTAGAAAATATCGGAAGCTTCTTACCTTCTATCAATTGTACAATGGTATTCAATCTGCGGGGTTATTTCCTAGGACAAAATCACTTGGACAAAATGGCATTGTGGCCCGGAATAAAAGGCCTCTCTCACTATCACCTCCCGGGCCTCTCCCCTCCTCTCCCCCTCGGCCTCGTCCGAGTATCGAACTCCGATCTGCAAACACCGGCCTTTTCAATCAGCGGCCCTCGCCAGCCTTATAGACCACCCAGCTTTCCAGGAAATCTTCAGGATACCGGTCACTTATCAAATTTCGGGGACGGAGAAGAGAAGTCAAAAAAGTAAATCTAAATAAATAGCAGTGGAACAATGAAGAAAAACTTGTAAGTGAAACGAAAATATGAAACCGATTAACTAAGTGAGGAAAAGCACCATATAGCTCTTGAGCAATTGTTTTTATCGTCGCAAGGAAAATTTCCAGGTAAGCGATGGGAATTGTTTAGGATAACTTTGAAGTTACGCACTTGAGAGGCTTTGCTTACTTCGAAAATCCCACTCAAAATACAAATGCAGTTTATCTCAAAACTATGAAACAGGAAATTAAAATCCTAAACAAAAACCGTCTCGCCTCATAATAAAAAAGTTCGCAAAATTTCTTTTTTTTTGCACAAAGCATGACTAAAAGTTGAAGAGCTAGGCTTGAGGCAATTCAAGATTTATTCATCAAATTAGGCGGAATGATACTTCTTGAGAAGCCTGCGATTGAAACCAACTCAATTTATTCCCTCTATGTAATTTTAGTTTATTATCATCTCGATAAAAATATTTATTATCATCTCGATGGCTGCATGAGTCACCCCTTCGCAGTAAAATTGGGCAAGGAAAAGTTCATGTATCTTAATTGTTAAGTCTCTGAGGTCATGTAATAATTTTATAAATTGGAACCTCGCCTTAATGAAGGTTAGCAAAGTTCATACCAATCGCGGACATAAACATTTAATTAATTGTGTTTCATTTCTGCAAAGGAATGCTCTCTCAAAATCTACCATGCCGTAATACTCACTCATATTATACCATTCCTTCACAATGTTTACACAATTTGTAAAGGCCAATAGCCCAACGTTGTGCTCCTCTTCAGAGAGGCTTTGTTGATTAGTGGATTTCCTTCTTCAGGAATCAGCCGCTCGCAATTCAGTACAGGGTGATGTTCTTAGATTAGGCACTCAAATATGATGAAAAAAAAACAATCTAATCTGTAATTAATACACAAAAAATGATGATATGAAAAACGAACAAAAAATGAAATGAACTCATTTGAGAGGTCAACATTCATACGTGTTGACAGCTTGTTTTCTCGCTCTAGTCTCAGTAAATTCTTTCTTCTTTCTCAAGTTTTACTGGAAATTGTGCAAGATTCCATATGATTCTCCGTCATGAATTCACACATGCTATAGGTACAGTAATTAGGAGTTAACTAAGGCAATATTTGTTTAGGTGCTTGTACACGGGGTCAGTACTGGCGGCAAGTAGATCAGAAAAATGCCAAATGTCTGCCGCTTGGTGTCAGCTTAGTTGCGGGATAGACACCAAGAGGCAGACATTTGGCACTTTTCTGATCTACTTGCCGCCAGTACTGTCCCCGTGTACATGCAAGCACCTTACAAGAGTCTTCACTGAGAACGATAAGAAAGAAAACAAGTTAAAGGAGTGTACGGTGTGTTTGTTTACTTAAAGGTGTCAAATTGTTGCATGCAAGCATGCAAAGGTAAAGTCAAGCTCTAAGGCTAGAAGTAAAATTAATTTAAACGCAGAAGCTTCACGGAGCCATAAATACCAAAAGGATTCAGGAACTGGCGTGAAGCCAGAGAAAGACCTGAACGAACAAACTCAGAAGGGCGAACGTGACTTTAAACCAACAAAACAAAATGAAAACACGCCCAAACTCAAATTAAGTTGAAGAGAAAGCAAGTTTTAACTTGGTTTTGTAGTAATACGGTCTTAACAGGTGGTCTTCACAAATGTAAGATTAAGGTAATAATAATCTGACTACGCTAATGATTAAGCTTTCGACTCGTAACAATTAACGATCAACAAGCGTTTATGCATTAATGAAGTAAATAGACGATAAATTTTAACACTTGCAATGTCTCATTCCAATTATTTGTCTCCGTGCAGCACAATTTTCATGAATACATTTCTGTTCACAGTATTATTGTTCGGCATAAGAAAACCTTGATGAGCAGCACCCGGCGTGGAAGGCGTGACCGAGCGGGCTTTCTGCTGACACAATTTCAACTTCGGCGCGCAATCGGTGGTTTGAGCTGCAAATTGCAGCGCTCGCTATGATATGAGCGGCGCGCGGCGACACGAGCCTTGTTTGCCCGGCGCACATAACTGGCAAAAATTCTGGCCAGCCACAAAAGTCTCCCACACGAATGTGCCAAGTTGACGGCTCGCTATGACCGAGCCTCCGATTGATGCGTAACAATTATAAGTTTGAGGAGAAAAGGTTTCATCTTACTAATCCCCTTCGTTTATATAGTTGTGAGTTGCACTAGGTCATTTTGGTACTGGAATTATGAATAAGTGTGCAGTAGTCACTGCGATTAATACTGTAATCCAAGACTTAAAATAAAACAACAATCGTTCTGATGTTTATTCGAAGAATCTATCATAACACGTGTTATTAAAGGGTAGCATTTCATGTAGACGGCAACGAAAGTTTCCGACATAGCGAGCCAATTAAATTCTTTACTTCATCGAGGCTCTGAAAATGTTCCTACTTCAAAGAAGTTATCATACCTAACCGTTCGACGGGTCGGAGAAGTTCGAGCGCGAGCGAAGTCACCAGCAAACGTTGTTAAGTCAAAAACAAGAAATTATGAGAAAAAAAAACATGTTTTTTCAAGAGAAGTAAATTAGCATTTGGAAATTTTATCCATCAACTTTGAACAGATGCTTCATGAAGCTAATTGAACACTAATATGGATGTGTAAAAACGCATATTCAGGTAACGCCATGAAAAAGTTATGAGATTCTTGAACACGTTTAGAGAAAGAATGAACACCGACACCTTCACTAACATATAGGGCCACGCGTAGGAGTTATCATGTGAACCGAGATGTGAATGCCTGTACGTATTTGTTGCACATCATCGGTATCATGGAGAGCGATCACGGACGAGTAGCGAGAGATACATATAGTAAGTATCATTTAATTATATGGCAATATAGTCAGTCATGTGAAGGATCAAGTTCTCGACCAAAGGGTTAAGGACATCGCTGAAAAAGATATCGATAATGCCCTGAGAGGTTCGATCCCCTGAAAGGTTCGATCTCGTTAAGTTCAGAGACTTCAATAATGAGATGATCAGCAAGTTTAGAGACGTAAAAACAGTGGTCACCGGCAAGTTTAGAGACATCAAAGAAAGAATTATATAGGCAAGTACAGAGATATTTATGAAGGAAACAAGCAAGTTCAGAGACTTCAAGATCATCGATTTCAGAGTCTTTAGAGATCATCGGAAAGTTCAGACACATCTACGCCTGGATCATTGGCGGGCTTCATGAGTATCGGTCGTCCATCAGTCTCAACACAACAATGACAACTCTATCAGAGATACTCACTTCGATCGTCCGCCCCGTAAACTTTTTGCTACTTCAGTTTCAGGTAAGCATTTCAGCCAATTGCCTATTCCATCAAGCATCACACCTCGCATTCCTCGACTGGCGTGAAACGCGAGCCGGAGAGAAGATGAACCTTTCAAAACACGACCAAAAATGTTCACGATGCAAACTATGAAGCGAGCATACATGATAGCTCAGAAGGGATCAACTTCTCCATAACATAAAATTTTAGCTCGGAGCAAGTGCAGCAGTTTTTTGACTTGACGCGTGCAGAACAAGGAGCTCTAAATTACCTCTGCATCTTTATGAGAGAGGGGCGATTTATGGCTTTCTTGCTGCACTTGTGTTAGACTACATTTACACCCCATGAAAACTTCATTTGAAATTAGGATAGAATGTAACTCACCTATAATTTAGTTTGGGTTTTTCTTTCTACTTAAATATAAATTACTTCTTTGTTTCGATGCATTAACACAGAAGGCTCAAACACGGATAGACAAATTTGAGATGTTCATCCCGAATTAAATCAATTTGATAACGAGTTTCAGCGATCGCTTGAAGAAAGGGGATTGGGTATAAATAAATTATATCACTTGCGCTTAGTCCAGCGTAACTAGTTTGGATTTCCAGCGATAAAGCAAAATATAATTCAAAATGTTCCCCTCTTTCTCATTCCACCAAAGCGCATTCAAAAAGTGGCTCACGTTTCTTTTTCAGCAGTCATCATGAACTATGATTTTACTGCAATACCTAAACGCCGTACGGAGACCCCTTAAAAATACATACCTGTGAAAATACAGGAAACTTTTGCTTGCAAGATCCTTTTTTGCATGAAAACAATAAAAGACCCCGTTTGACGGACGGCAACAAAAGATGTACAGAAGCAATGTAATTCTACGTAATCGTTCCTCATGGAGCGGGACTCGATCACCTATAACAAAAGCCTGAGCTACGCCGGTAAACACTTCTTTAAAGATGCGTGTGATGAATGTCGGCAATTAAATGTTGTCAGGGATAAATAAAATTTCACCCGAGCTGGAAAAACATGTCGCTTGCCGAAAGAGTTATAAATTTGAGTAATTAAATGGAGCCAGCGATAAATATTTGGTAACAAAGGCGAGTTGATGGTGCACGTGAAGAGGGGCATTAAGCTCTATTCAGAGTAGACAGCTTTATAGAGCGCCATGCTCGCCTCGATACAGTCGCACGAACACGACATTGCCAGCGAGACAAGAATATTGATGAGCAGAGTACATTCTGTCCTAAGCTCATGCCTACCATTGAGGATTAGTCAAAAATTTGTTGGGGTTGTGAGATTAATTGAGTATTTTTGCAACGATTTTTGCACAAAAGCCTATTATGGTATTGCTTGTCTACTCAACAAATTAAAGTCTCGTCATTACATTGCTTATTCATCCAAAACATTAAAGCCTTTCTATTATATTGCTCCATTATGGGATCGTTCCTCGTTCTCGACGCTTGGATGAGAATATGTTACCTAATTTCACCAGGTAACCTCCAGAACCGACAAGATCTAAGAAAACGCATATTTTAATACATTTTTCGAAATCCACTAAGAATTTTAGCAGCAATATAACCATTATGGGATCGTTGGGAGTGGGAGTTGGGTACTATGTACCCAAATCGTAAAAGCCTATAAAAGCATATATATGTTCTTATTTTACTCACAAATATATTCCAAAATTTTTTTGACCATAGTTTTGTGCTCGGTTAATTATTTGGCTAGGACAAATGTACGCAACAAAAGTTTGCTTCTCAAATGTTATATGAGAGGCTGTAAGGCCACAACTACGAATATTTGCCCGATTTATGTAAATTAACAGCAGTACAAGGAACGGTTACTAGTAAACGGTTATCAGTTGGATCAGTTGATAGTTTTTTATTCGAATTTAGTTCTGCGTGAGCACAGATCGAGCAGTCTACGCCAAAGTTGATTTACGTTCCTGATTCAATTTAGGATTTGATCATCTTCTAGTCATAAACAGCAGCATAAAATGTCTAGACAGCATAAAATTTCATTCAAAGAGCGAGACCCGCAAGTTATATATTCATGAAGATATTTATTTCGTACTCTAATCCTACTTGCGGTACCATATGGTTCCCTACTACCTATCTATTACTTTACATTTGCCGCGAAAAATCTGAAAAATTAAATTACATTATATATATATATTACATTATATATATTATTATAATTACATTATTTTTTATGCCACGCAATTTTGGGACATGAGTATTTTTACACCAAATCTTTAAAGACCGTCTTTTTAACATCGCTGTGTTAGTACTGATCTGTGTTGGTAAAATTGTTGAATGCAACGAGTATTTTTGCAACGATTTTTGCACAAAAGCCTATTATGGTATTGCTTGTCTACTCAACAAATTAAAGTCTCGTCATTACATTGCTTATTCATCCAAAACATTAAAGCCTTTCTATTATATTGCTCCATTATGGGATCGTTCCTCGTTCTCGACGCTTGGATGAGAATATGTTACCTAATTTCACCAGGTAACCTCCAGAACCGACAAGATCTAAGAAAACGCATATTTTAATACATTTTTCGAAATCCACTAAGAATTTTAGCAGCAATATAACCATTATGGGATCGTTGGGAGTGGGAGTTGGGTACTATGTACCCAAATCGTAAAAGCCTATAAAAGCATATATATGTTCTTATTTTACTCACAAATATATTCCAAAATTTTTTTG
>NW_025946523.1:0-315 GCF_000764305.2 Hyalella azteca
CGCAAGACGGGGTTATAAGGGACACCTCTAAAATGCATTTACAGTAGAATCTTGATTAGTAAAGGAAATCTTGATTAGTTATCCTAATTTAATTACTAAAATCATTTATTCTGTCAATTGATTCATGCATTGCCTCCAACTTTATGCAAGTGTGCCAAATTTCATATCGATAGGATAAGTAGAAGTGTAATAATGTCACTTGTTTGCTTTAATCGCAAATTCGCTAAAAACTTAAAAGCAAAGAAAACTCCACAAAAATTCATAGTATCTTTAAAGAAAACGTTTCGGAGTCCAGCTCCATCGTCAGTTCGAAAA
>NW_025946524.1:0-261 GCF_000764305.2 Hyalella azteca
CTGTTTCAGAAGTCGTCATTGTGCTATACAGAAGTCGTCTGTTTCAGAAGTCGTCATTGTGCTATACAGAAGTCGTCTGTTTCAGAAGTCGTCATCGTGCTATACAGAAGTCGTCTGTTTCAGAAGTCGTTGTGCTATACAGAAGTCGTCATCGTGCTATACAGAAGTCGTCTGTTTCAGAAGTCTTCATTGTGCTGTACAGAAGTCGTCTGTTTCAGAAGTCGTCATCGTGCTATACAGAAGTCGTCTGTTTCAGAAGTC
>NW_025946525.1:0-34156 GCF_000764305.2 Hyalella azteca
ATCTCACAACGCCACGTGCATCTGATCACACCACGTGCATCTCACCACGCCACGTGCACTTGACACCTCGTCATCACCTCGTGCTCTGGGTCTATACTTTCAAAAAAGTTAAGAGATCGTACGTTCATCAGCCAATCATTGACGGCTTATCAAGCAAAATACACCAATCGTAGACAAGAAAATAGAGCGTAAGCTTACGTTCACTTAGCGAGTTTTGCAAGTATATGGCCCCTGGTCTCCAAGTTCGTCCCGGGACGAACATCATCGAGCAGGTTACGTGAGCTAAGAATAAATACTGATAATATTAAATTTGTTGACGTTAACCGACTAATTACATTATGTCGCACCAGTTAATATCAACATGTTCCTGTTAGCATAACTACCCCTTAAACAGAGTAAACTGGAAACGGTCGGGTGCTAGCCCCACAGTTGCTTATCACCCAATCAGAAGCTCGCTTGCATCATTTGTTTACGTTATGAGTCTGACATGATGTCACGCTTGTGTGCTCAGTTATTTAAACATTTTTAGCATTTATTGAAGAATTCTAGACGCTTTTACTCTAAAATTTCTACGAAAAATGCCTTTTTAAGATAGCAAGACAATTAATTAATGATTAATATGACATAATGAACGACGAGAGTGAAATTTTTATGAATTCGATTTCATGTTAATCTATTCATTGTTTAACTCCACCAATTAGTATCGTTTTCTATTAGGACATATACTAAGAAAAAAAGACATTAGATGCGCGACTACTATAGTTACTTAAAAATAAAAATAAAGTCTGAATAAAATGAAGAGGATTTACCTTAAAATGCTACTACAGTCTAGAAACTAGTAAAGTCTAGACACTAGTTACCAAATGATTATACCAATCGATTAACCCACTCAAAAGTTGTGCACAAAAAAATCTAAATAAAATTTAGAGGATTTACCTTAAAATGCTACTACAGACTAGACACTAGTAAAGTCTAGACACTAGTTACCAAATGATTACCAATCGATTCACCCACTCAAAAGTTGTGCACTTAGCGGACTTACACAGACGTTCTGCGCACTTACCTGACCTAAGTCGCCATGAACATCGAGCGATGTTTTGGAAGTACGGCCCGTGATTACCAACTTGTGCATGTGATTATCAACTTAAGCTGTAATGTGGGCATAAGTTACTTTTCGAACAAATTGCAGATGTGTTGTCTGCACTATACAATCCTGTTGCAACATGAAAATTCATTTGGTTCTTTCTGCACGTTCTGTATAATTCAGTCGTTGATATGAAAATGTCTTCGATGTGAAAATCACTCTAAGTTATGAATCCTATATATGATTGACCTAAGGAAGCAACCACGTTACAGATTGGAAAAACGTTCTATGAATTATACTGGATTTGAATTGAATTATCAGTAATTAAACTTATGTTATCAACAGCAAATAGTGCTTTCTCACTTACCCGACCAAAAACTCATTTACCTCTAATGTTGAAAGATGAAAGAAAATTCCAGCATGTAGAATTATGAGAAATTTTCTCTGACAGTCATTACAAATATTATACCCGCAATTTGATACATCGCATTTCTTTATAAGGATGCAAGAAGTGAAAAAATAGAGAGATAATGTGCTACCACGAATGAGCAATTATTTATCTATAGGATCTGTGGTTTTGGGATGTGATAAATTCTAGAATAAATATAACTATCATTTTGCACAACGATTTGAATTGCGATTTCACACAACACCGCATAAAATTCATCCTCTTAATCTTTACGAAGAACTTCAATATTTTTCAGAATTTGTCTCTAAATAGTTTTAAATTTACTTTGTCGTTAAGCTTACAACTACACCGGATCAACATTCTAATCACCTTGTAACCTTGAACGATGTGAGGTTTGGATTAGAATTCGTCGTTATGTATCATAGTTCGACCAGGTTGTGTGTGTTGATTATACTGAACATGCTCCAGTATTTCAAATTTACTTAGCATTTATATTTAGTATATTTACTTAGACTAAATTCGTCAGTCATGAAAAAATACGGTCAAATGACACGATTTTAGATCTTCTGTGAACAAGGCACGAAAAGGAAAAGAATCGGCGACAGGCCACATCAGGCCTACACTGCAGCGCCGACATCACTATGTTATGTTATGTATTGATAAGTTAGTATGAGGGTTAATTCAACTCAAACAATGTTCATTGATGAACCTCTCAGCGTGCGTGTAGTCATGAAAAATATAGTGTTGTCATGCCAACATATCGCATTCTGTATCGTAGCCAGGTTCCTTTGTTTTACCACAAGAATTCTCGACCAATCAGAACAAAGGCCGCTTACTCGCAGTCAAGTCATCAATTTTTGGCATTTGAGCTGCTGCCACGTTCCAGACTCATGGTGGTCTTATTGTGGATACATATGTATAATATGTAGTGTACACAATGTTGGGTTTTGAATGTGGAGAAAATGTGATGGCACCATATAACCAAACGTGAAATTTGTGCATTGACAGTCGATCGCATGTGATGTACTTTTGGATTGATTTAACCCTTTAGTTGACAAGTTTTTAAATACATGAACATTAAAATGCTCGATGATGGCTTAAAACTTGTCATATTTTCTAGTGCTAGTGGCCACGTGATGATGATGATGGCTTAAACTTGTCATATTTTCTAGTGCTAGAGGCCAAAATGAAAAGCTTTGAAACGAATTTCTACGAACATTCTATAACAGGTTAAAGGCACGTTTTATTTCGAATTAATCAGTTGGTGCTGTTAATATAATTGTTTCCAGTGATAAAGTGAAATTAGGAGATGCAAAGTCATTTAAAGTCTAATAACTTTACACACATGTCATTTGTGGAAAATATTCGCCATAATATTTATCGACTCCTCTATTTTAAATAAACTGGTTGGTCACTATTCAAATTTTGCAGCGTTGAGCACAGAGCAACAACACTAGCAATACAATGTGGGATCTTGGGAAATCCGGAAAAAAACTTTTTGCTTTCGCGAAGTTGAATAAGCCGATTATAATTTTTTCCAGGGTTATTATATCAGGTATTTTGTATTAGTGTCATTATACAATCCAAAGCAAATTCTTATAATAGACAACATGAAGACCAAACTTCTGATGACCGTCTTCGGAGCAGCGCAAGCGGCGATGTATGCGCGGGTTCCCAACGACAACGCGACGTTCATCAACGATTGTTTCTCAGGCTGTAGCGCTCCACGCACTGCTTTCTTCGCTAACCTTGTATTGTGCTCATTGTTCTGTCAGAAGATTGGCTGCGATCTCTTCAGCTACGAAAATGGTTAGTGAAGGGAATAATATGATGTTATGGGAATATTTTCAATTTTGTAAGAGAATAAATGTTTGATCTATTATTATGAAGAGATTCCCTGAGCACGGCGATGGTGCCTACATGGTGAATAAAGCGCGGGTAATTCCGACTTTAAGGGTAGGTAATTCCGATTTTATATTATAATATTTTACATAGCTTGTGTGCAGGGGTTGAGAAGACTAGGAATGTCTATTGAAGCGATGTAGATTGAGTAAAACGCGGTTGTTTCGTGGTCGTAGGACCGGGTGTTGTTTACATTGATCGTTAGCAAGCCTGTCGCGATGGGAATTCCATCAGTTAAAGTTTTCTGGCGTCACTTGGAGGGGTGGGCTTAACTGTGCGCGACGTCTGCCTATATAAGGACCCTGAAAATTCAAAAAGTCGTTCTACTGGTTGTTCTACTGTGGTGACAGTCATGCCAGTACGGTCTGCAGCTATCCTGCAGACGTAGGTGACGGCCACGGCCGGCGGAGTAAAAAATAACGTCCGCGCAGAACTCCGAGACGTTCATACCACCACGACTCCGATATAATAACTTCAGAAATCTACGAATAACGGCCTTACTCTACTTATTTGTACGATCAACGTTCATTGCTACGGTTGTGCCTTGGCCGTGAGACAACGCGAGAGGCCAGGAGACGTTCAACGGTTATAATGCCGGTAATCAGAAAATTCAAGTTATCGAGCACTGAACAACAATTCTCATCGGTACGGTCATCCGCACAGTACGGTCACAATTCTCATCAGAAGAACTAAGAGATGCGGTCACGATCAGCCACAGCAGAAGTAGGGTAACGAGCTTGGAGTATCATCATCGACTATGAAGATGAACGTCACTATTTATATGCACGGTCGTTATAAGAAACCTACGGTCAGGCTGACCGTGAGACATCTATATCAGCAAGACACTACAGCTATGGAGAAAAAGGCGACTGCGGGGACGCGCGGCAACAGCTGCGGTGCGGCCGCTGGTAATACGGCCGCTGGTAATACGGCCGCAAACGTGTGCGTGAATTACGATCGTTTACGACAGTCGTGCTACTCAACGGAACTGCGATGGATCAAAGTTTCTGGTAATAGAGGAGTTAAGTTTGAGTGATGCTAACTGATAGTTTCTCAATTTTGATTGTGTTCGAACTTCCTTTTTCATATAATAGAGATTTTTATCAACATAGGATGTGAATTTGAATTCTCAATTTAATATGAAATGTACCGGTGTTTCATTACAACTTTCTCTCTGTATGATTTTTTATGTAACCTATTCATCCGAGAACTAACATACGTGCCTAACGTAAGCCACTGCGGAAACCAACCTGACAGAATTATTTCAATTGACGATCGAAGAATTAAACCCAAATTCTTCAATTTCGTTATAAATTTCCATAACCATCGAGGAAAACTCACTCTCTAATCAATGGGATAGAGTGTGTTCAACTAAATTTATGTGCCTGAATAGGCCCATCTGTATATCAAGCGGCTGTGAATTATACGAATACATTTTAAATCAACTTGAGAGTGAATAGAAGCGAAATATCTACATCGAATTTGAAGTTTCGAGAGTTTTTGGAAGGTGGTAATGAGTAGAAGTGATACATATAATATACTATATTAATGAGATGACAGCAATAGATGAGATCCTGCTCACCATTGACATAACTATCTTTGAGTTAGATTTATTCACAAGTACCTATAGTTTTCTATCGCTGGTACTAATTTTTTTCTATCTATAGTTTTATTAAAGCTGTTGATTGAAGTGATGGTGAAGCCAGGTCCACAATTGTTTAGAATGGAGATACGGTGAATTTAATTTTTGTTTTATGCGATTTTATTTTCATGTTTAATTTGCGGTTTAAGCAAGCTAATGATATAGGTGCTCGTTTACTTGCGCTGGTGATTGAGGAAAATATTTTTAATACTTTTCAACTCCATAATATAGGTACTTATCTCGAGGACACTCATAAGCCTAAGCATGAACTTTTGATGTGCAAAGTAAAATATGTCCCCTAAAGTGGTAATTTTTTATTTATTTCAACTGTTTTAATGTCGCATTTAGAGTGTTAGCGAGCATTACCTATATTAAAAATGGCCTTCCGAGATTAATTTGCGACTCCGATTCCTCGAGCTCTGAAATTGTTGCTCACTTGAGCTTCAATCCAAGTCCCAACTTGATTAACCTTTATTTTCTGGTCTATGGTAAAATAAATAACCATGGATTTGCGCAGAAATTACCAAGATGTCCCACTCTAGGATGTGACATGTTGGAATGCTTAATAAAAATCTCAAACAAGTGCCAGGGTCTGAAGCGGAATATTTGTTTTAGTCGCTATGAAAAATTTCCCGTGTAAACAATGTACCTTTTTTGGGCGTTCCTGCATTCCTACCTGATTTGTCGCTCAAGCAGATATGAAGCATTTCATTTATAAAGCTATGCAGATATGAAGTATTTATGAAGTTAGACAGATATGAAGATTTTATGATGCTATGCAGATATGAAGCATTTATGAAGCTTTACAGGTATGAATAATTATTGAAGCTATGCATATACGAAGCATTTATGAAGCTGTACAGATATGAATCACTTATGCAAATATGAAGCATTTATGAAGCTATGCAGAAACTGATGTTTCGACTAGAAGCGTCTCCCACCTCATAAATTGGTGGATTTTCGGCACCTACTTAGCTTCAACGTCAGTTTTGAATTAATCTGGTCAAAAAACTACTTCTCAGCTCCAAGAGATTAGTCAAAAGGCTACTCCTCAGCTCCAAGAAATAAGTCAAAGCATTATCAGAATCGGCGACAGGATAATATGGCCTTAATTTTATCGCCGATTTTTCTATGAATGGCTGCCATATGGCCTTTTCCGCGATTTCGTTTTTTTTCAATTAAGTTGTCTGACAAAAATTTATGGAGCGCGTGCCGGAGGCCAACTTCGCCCAACTTCACATCTTAATCATATTCCTTTCTGTATGTAAGAACACTAGAGTGAATAGCAGCCTATAAAGTTTAGTTCTTAAAGCCACACTGCCGCGTATGTCCACAGCCAAGGCTTAATTAAGCATGCCCAAGTTAAGACTGCATACTGCATCTGGACAAACCTATTCCCGCCTTAACTATTCTGGCCTAACCTACACACGTTGCAACATTTCTCCACCCAAAACGAACTTGAACGGACCTTACCTAACCTCATTGGCTGCTGGATGCTAGAGAGGAGGGGCAAGTGTGAAGGTAGTGCCTGTAATTGGCTGAAACCGGCCATATTATCAAAACTTCATAAGTACGCAAAATTGACTTACGAGTAGCGTAAGTGATGATATGATGACGTAACTTGGCTGAACGAAGGTTGTGAGTCGGGGCAGCATGAATAGGTCAGGCCAGAAGAGGTAGGCTATAGTTGGTGATGTCGGATGCAGAACTGCCTGCTTATGAGCGAGCAAGCTTAAGTTTTGGCTGAAGACCTAGGGCGCTATTATCTTTAAGCAGTGTTTTACTGGTGCGGATTATGATATGTCAGCGTAGACTGCGGCTTTCAACTCTGAGGCTGGGAAAAATATTGCATGATTAGGCTGAGCGTTGGCTCCATGGCTTATTCAATAGTTAAATTTGTTATTCACGATTGCGTCCCCGAATTTATGATGGTGGTATTTCGTTATTATATTTTACAAATGCAATAAAAATCGTATTTGATCCTTAACATGTGGGTCTTTTTTGCACCTGAATTGTGCGCCTTTTTTGGATCTGAACTTTTTAGGCCATCTGGCAACCCTGTTTCTACGCTATGAAATGCCTTCTGTGGTGAAATATTCATCTTATTTAACCAGGTGAGTGCCGGTCTGCCACGGCCGCCATGCCTACGAACGTCACCGCCGTTTTCAAGCCGAGGGTCAGCAGGGGCAGCAGGGAGGTGGCGCGGGGCAAACGCGTCTCAGCAACGCCTCAATATTCGCTATTGTGAGAAATTTAAATGTAAACATACTGAAATTAAAGGCACTTTACTTTAATTAACGTTAAATTAAGTAGTAAAACTAAAATGTTTACGCTCAATTTCCCTTTTAAAAGCATAGAATTGTGAATTGATAGATGACGTGAATTCCTTCAAATGCGGCAACTAATAATTAGTTTTTTTTTATTATACAAATTTATACAACAAAATTCTAACCTTCAGCCTTTATTTTCAGTTATGCAGAACAATTGGTTGATGGAGATAACAGCACCTTTTATCAGAACATAAATGTACCCAACGCCTGGATCATGGTGGACCTGGGAGCTTGTTTTCCAGTCAGCAAAGTTCGTCTGCTGCCCAACGCTTTGACTCACTACTACCGATTCGTAGATACTCAGGTGCTGGGGCGTTAGAAAGCATAAAGCTTAATTTTAATAACTTCATTTTGACGTATGGTTTGTGATGTGAGCACGAAAAAAATTCGTAACACCATAGCTACTATTTACCTTGAAACTGGACAAATATACTACAGATAAAGAAATTTCCTTGTCCAAAACATAGAAAACGCAAAATGCAAGTGAATATATGAACTAATTGAACTCTACTTTATCATGAATGCTCTAACGGGAGATCGGACAGTTGTGTGGGAATCAACTATAACAAGCCGTCCGAACATAAAGATCAGTCAATTAATCTCTGTACAATCTAGTAATTCTACTAGCGCTGTCCTGGGGCCATACTTTCAAAACTCGCTAAGTGAACGTAAGTACTTACGTTCTATTCTCTTGTCTATGATTGGTGGATTTTGCTTGAAAGGCCGTCAATGATTAGCTGATGAACTTACGATCTCTTGACTTTTTTTAAAGTATGGGCCCTGGTCATGTAGTCGCTTGAGACGTAAGGCATGAGCGGTCAAAGCTCATTAGATAGTTTTCATAATTCGTATTTAACGGCAACTTTATATTCGCGTAACATGAACTTGCTGTACACCTCATCCGCTTACCGGAGAGGTTACACTTTGCCACACTACACATTTTAAATTTCTCGGACAACTGAAATTTAGAGAACACCTCTTTCTCTGCAAACTGATCCGACAAGAAGAATGTACAACTGAAAAAAAATGAAGATCGAGACTAAACTTTGGTCGGTTCAATCACATTTTCATGAAATCAAAAAGGAATATTTCACCGCAATGAGGAAACGAAGTAAACCTCCTGAATATGGAATCTGTAGACTTTACTAAATAAGCACAGACTAGAACTTATCTCTAAATTCGGGAAGGCAGAAAATTTACACAAATTTATTCGAACGTCAATAATTTTAATTTCCAGATGTAGCCTGATTCAAATAGCATGTTATTTGACAATTTCCCTTCACCTATTCCTCATGCCGAAATTAAAATAGACACAAACGAGAAAATTTGCAAGGTCAACATTTGCAAGGCCAATCCTAATACTCGTTCGTTTACAAGTGCTGCATCATTTGCAAATAAAACAATACGCCTTATTAAAGACTGAGAGCGCTGAACCACCAGATGTGCTGTATTACTATCGTAGCTATTCTCAACTTTCATCCGAGCGCAGTTGGCATAACGTTTATTAAAAAAGCCTAGCAAATTCACCATATCGATATTGTAATCGTTCTGGAGTCCAGCTCCATCATCAATTCAACAATTTAAAATAATAACACGATCATTCTGTAATTCAAAATTCATAGTCAGACATTAAAACTAAAGCCATAAAACACAAAACCTTAAATCGCAAACAAGCAATAGCGGAACAAAGGTTCATAGGAGACATGAAAAGATAAAAACCCAAGAAAAAAACACTAACATAGAAGCATAGCAATTCACCATTTCAAGAGAATAAGAACTGAACGCATTATTGAGACACGGTTTTCGTTTGAAGATATGTAGTGACTCCAAAATTCCCAAATCCGAACTGCCAGAGATGGAACCGAGTATCCTGAAATCGCCCTCAGATACAGCCACGTCGCAATGTTCAGCGTGGAGGTGCACCGAAAAATGAGGCTTGCAGATAAGCAAGTTCGAATAATAGCTCCTGCCGCGAAGTTCAAAAACCCGGATGTAGAAGTTTCGCGACGTCTATCCAACGTACGCCGATGCGCAGCGCGCACAACTATACTCATAGACCAGGTTCGATCGCATCCGGGTAGGAATAATGTCCTTATACCTGAGAAAAAAAGAATAAAATTTGAAATTTTTACCAGCAAAACATGCAAATTAGTATCCGGGAAATATTTCATAATCGAAATCTTCAGTTCTGTGGACATAGCTCCAGAAGCACTACCAAAATAGGGCAATGTGCAATAAATAATTTTCTTTGAATCTCGTTCAGTCACATTTTAGATAATTTGTTAGTTAAGAAGCGTTTGATTTTACTAAGCACACGGCACGATGGAAAACCATTCAGCTGAATTATATTACGTATGAATTCAAATTCCGAATGCAAATCGTGGAAGGTGGAACAAACCCTATAGCCTCTGAGATAGGGCTAGTAACTTCAACTAATATTGAAGGATCCGAGAGGAGAGTAAGCATATTGCTGGTGTATCGGTTACGGTCAACCAGAACCACGCAGCTACCATTATCAGGCTTGCAAATAATCAGATCCTTGATCATGGCTAAGTCCCTCAAAAGACTGAAGTAACGAGGTTGAAAAACAGACGTTAAATTTTGTATGATTTTAAACCCAAGTGACGTTACGCTAAGCTTTGAATATTGCCAAGAAATTCAAGGCGGTTAGACTTGGCAACATTCTTCATGTTCATAGCAAGACTTTCTAAGGCTAAAAAATTTGAAATAACATAACATAGTGATCTCGGTGCTGAAATGTAGGCCTGATGAGGCCTGTCGTCGATTTTTTTCCTTTTCGTGCCTTGTTCACAGAAGATCTAAAACCGTGTCATTTGACCGTATCTTTTCATGACTGACGATAGTTTGAAATAGCTACTAGACTTCCACCGGGTTCAATATGGTGCTAGGCATTTCAAATCTGAACATTTATTTTTCCATAGCTTTATCTAGGTTTGTTCTTGAACGCGTTCATACTTGGAGCGCCAATTAACGATGTCATCGGGGAGGCTGTTCCACATGTCGGTGATTCGAAGCGAGAAGAAATTTTGTCGCGTGGAGAAGTTGCAACGCAGTTTTTTTAGTTTATAGCCGTGGCCCTTGGTGTTGATTCTTGTTTCAAGTTCTAGTAATCCTTCGGGGACCTTGTATAGACCATGAGTATACTTGTATACTTTAATGAGGTCCCCACGCAGACGTCGATAACTGAGGCTTGGAAGCTCATAATCTTCAATCTTTCTTCATAGAACTTGCCCTTCAAGCCTGAAATTATCCTTATTGCACGTCTTTGAACATTCTCTAGTAAATATATGTCCTTTTCAAATCTCGGTGACCACACAACGTTTCCAAACTCTAGTTTGAATGTTTGAAATGGTCTAGTTTGAAAACAGGAAGACGAATATCAAGGCCAAACGCAAGCAAAAACTTATCGGGGGTTCAATACTGCAAGAACTATAGTTGAAAGCCACTTTATCAGGATCACAGAGCTGAATCTCGTCGTGTATACCAAGATCAGTCAGTTTTTTTATGTGGGTTTGTCTAGTTATCATGAAAGTTTCGATTAACGCCCGGTATGCCGTCGGACCTCAAAAGCGTCCACGGTGGAGAGTAAGTGCCTGACTTTTTCAATAAGCCCTAGGCTAAGGCGAACTTTGCGACACTCGTAGGTCAAAGAGTTTTATTGAAGAGTCTTGTGAAACCATAGTTTCTGCACATATGACATGGGAAATGTTAACCATCTACTATAAATTGAGACATAAGCAAAACAGTTGTAAGCAAAACAGTTGTAAGCAAAACAGTTGTAAGCAAAATTATTGCTAAGTGAACCACGAGAAAATCATATCAAAGTAATTTTTGAACGACTTATAAGTTGCTGCACTAAGCTAACTCACCGAAATGCTTCTCCACCAAGACATATAAGAACTGCAACTGACAAACTAATTTACAGATAAACTTCGGGCGGATGACTCACGTTCTGAACAAAAGGACCACGCGAAGCGTATACATGTGGACGTGGTTGTCGTGGCTGACATAGAGCTTACATACTGCTCCAAACTCCTCCTCTGCTTCTGTAGCTTTGTCTAGCGAGCCCTTGCCTCTAGACGTTTGTAGTCTGTTAGGTTAGCTGGCGAAGGGACGCGCTACAGTTTTGTCTTGGCTTTCTGGCGTACGGAGACAAAACTTGGCTTTCCGGCGTACGGAGACTGCCTTGGCTCATTCTTCATCCCACTAGGGTGTGGACAAGCGGTGATGACGTCTCCTCGTGGATTGTGGAATGGCTGCTGCTGCTGCTGCGGAGATCCTTTCAGTAATCTGACGGCACATTTCTTCCGCTGCTTCAGGTATAATACAAGTAGACACAAGATTTCTTTAAATTGCGTTGTACTTGGTCAGATCTGGAGCAAACAGCTTCCAGCGACGTGGTATGTCTTCTGTGGCCCGGTCCACCTCAACGCCTACAGAACAGCGCACCGGAAAATGGTCACTCCCCAAATCCTGGTCTCTGCTAAGAGATGAGCACGGAAAGAGGTCAGGTGACAAAATAAACAGAACCAAACAGCCAGTCCTGCTGTCAATGTATGTTGGGAACAATCCATCATGTCTCACACAGAGACTTGATTCATGTACTGCTCTTTCCAAATATCGTTCAGATTGGTTGCTGCGTCCGCCGTGATCCCATATTGGAGAATGTGCATTAAAGTCACCCGCAATTATGCAAGGCGGAACAACCTTGTAAAAAGAGGCTCGGAACTCTGCTTGTGATATGTTTGCATCTGGGTAATAAAAATTGCCAATGCTGACTAAACCGACTGAGGTGTGCACCTGAAGTCCCTGAAATTCCAAGTTTCCCGCCAGAATGGTAGTCTCAGGCAAATGGCAAGACTTCAAGTCTCTGCGTTCAAGGATGGTGAGACATGTCTCCTCTCTTGAGACATGTCTCACATAAGCAGACCACATTTGATTTTTGGTGGTAAAGGTAGAGTTTGAATTCTGTCAGCTTGCTCTGAGGGCCATTACAGTTGAACTGGACAATGACTTGGCACTTTTCAAGAAGTGGCGAACGGCGGATGTTCATTGAAGGAATCATTTTGAAGATTTCTTACTTTATCCTCGACCTGATGTCCTCATAGATAAACCTACTGCGGCCTGTTGTCTTTTCTTCTTATTTGGATCGCAAGCTTGTTCGGGGTTAATTTGTAGACTCTTTAGTGGTTTGCCAATGGGCCGCAGCATCAACTGATGGGTGAGAAGGATCAGGCTGTGAACCAGGCTGTCTGACAGAGCTATGAACTAGATTGACTGGGAATGCTGGTAGCCACTCATTAAGTAAATCATCACCAATGTATTGTCCAAAGTTATTTCTCAGCATACTCACCAGAAGAAGAGCTCTTTCTTTTTGCCCCTTTTTACAAAATTTCAGTAAAAAGCATCATGCAAAATTCTTCTCACCTTCATTGAGAATTCCCGGAGAGTTGATGATATCAGAGTCTCCATACTGGTTTCACTCACAATCAGTTCTTCTCTCAAAATGGCTCTAAATTCAAATGTACTAGACGGAATGCCAGGCACTGTTAAGGTTTTTCTTTGCTCATTGAACACTTCAACCATGGGCTGTGAGCTGCAGCAAGAAAGTTCTGGTGATGGCATCTGCGCAACTGGCTGAGGCACTTGTGTAGCAGGCTGAGATTTATAGTCCTGAGAACCATGGACTTGGGCAATCACCTCAACACCAGTCAATCTTGAATTTCTTCTATTGACTTGATAGCCTGTGGCTTGAGAATACTTCTGTTGTGTGGTTTGGGAGGTTCCATGCACTGATGCGGGCATAGGAGAGTTATTTCTCATACCCAGACCCTACTTTAACCGAGGTGATTTTTTTTTACTTTTTTAGCGGCATCTGCACATGTGAGACCTGAGGCACGCAGCTTTTCGACAGCTCTTGCACTATCAATGAAATCACATTCTCTAAGCTTGCAGAATGCGATCCGCCACAATTGGCACAAGACCGGACGGTGCCAAAACTGTTAGGGCATTCAGGTCCATCATGGGAACAGCACAGACAAGACATCTCCTTTCTTCTGTGCATTCACTAGCAAAGTGACCAATCCGTTGACACATAGCATTTTAGCGACGTAAAGACAAAATGCCTCACTGGAAAACGCAGAAAATCTATAAACTGCTTCTGGAATCTTCAAGCCTGCAAAAATCACTTTCACAGCCGGAGAATCCTCACGGATTTTATGATGAATGCGTGGTAGACGTGTCATCTGTAAAATTTTGGTAGACCCGACTGCGCTGACTCTTGCAGTTCTGTTATGTCTACAGATAAATGAATTGGGCCAATGACTGTAATAACAGATTTGTCAGTTCTAGGCTATGAGCATTTCACAGTCCAGTTGCAAATTCTTGTGACTTGCAAGAGAACTTTCAGGTCTGCTGCAGAGATGTTTGCGAACTCAGTAGCCATCAGATTCCTTCTTGAATTGGTGCGCACTTTCATGCTTGGGAATTTGCCATATGTAGACTCTAATGCGCTGAGCAAACTTGGCCGGATTCGTTAGGAAAGATGCTGCATTAGATCCTATCGGTTTGATTAGTATAGTATTGACTTTACCTTGACTGATCAGTTTGGCATTCATAACGGGAGAAATACGTTTGCAGCTGCTGGGACTGAGAAGTTTTTGGTTGCATGTTCCATGAGGTAGAAATTTCTTTCTAGATACCTCTTCACGTCGAGGAGTAAATGGAAGCACAAGACTACGTTCGTAAGCTTCGTTATTGATTTCAGACACAAGCTTCTTTGGTAGGTTGAATGCTTCATTGTCTTTATCGATGCTGACAGATGGAACAAACTCGAGAGCGCGTTTTCTGCCCCCAGATACTTCGGGGAATTTTTCGCTATCAAAAGATGGATCAATGACTGAGGTGATGTTTGAGGCATAGAGTTCTTCATTTGCAGAAAGATCAGTAAAATATAAGACCTCTGCGCTCGAGGTGATCAGAAGCGGGTCCAGCCCTGCCTTACCTGACATAGCAGAATACGAAAATGGACGGCGTTGAATTAAACAAAGAAGACGAAACCTCAAATTGATGTATACATTTCTACGAACAAGGCAACAACAATAACAGGGGGAAAAGCAAGAAAAAATAAAAGAAGACAAAAAACTGGTAAGCCCATGTGGGAGAAAGCCAGTTGGGTTTTTCTAAAGAAAATGAGTTTATAACTATGAAGAATCACCCTAAAGATTTTAAAGACTGCAAGTTGATATGAGATCTTTAAATCCAAAATCAACCGGTTATATCAAGGAACGCTAATCAAACATGTGCTTTCACTTCCAATGCAACTGACCCTCTCCGCCTGACTTGTGCATCACACCTATCACCCTAGCCATTAACTGTTTCAAAGAATTCCTTTTTTCCTTTGTAAAGTAACTAAATATGGCGGTCGTTTTCAGACTTACGTGTATCGAAAGCCGACATTTACCAGCTTGAGTGTGAGCTTCTTTAGCTTCAGTTCGTTTCGTTTTAAATTGAATAGCCCTCAAACCTTGATATACCGCGGCTATGGGGTTGTTCCACCTTCCATGATATGCATTCGGAATTCGAATTCATTCGTAATATATTTCAGCTTAATGGTTTTCCATCGTGCCTTGTGTATAGTAAAATCAAACGCTTCTTATCTAACAAATTTTCTGAAACTGTGACTGAATGCGCTAGTAAGGAAACTATTTATTGCACATTGCCCTATTTTGGTAATGCGTCTGAAGCTATGTCCAGAGAATTATAGATTTATTTATGAAATATTTCCCGAATGTTAATTTGTATGTTTTGCTGGTAAATAATATAAAAGTTGGTTCTTTCTTCAGGTATAAAGACATTATTCCTGCCCGGATACGATCGAACCTGGTCTATGAGTATAGTTGTGCAAGCTGCGCATCGGCGTACGTTGGATAGGCGTCGCGAAACTTCTACATCCGGGCTTTTGAACTTCGCGGCAGGAGCTATTATTCGAACTTGCTTATCGACAAGCCTCCTTATTCTTCCGTGCACCTCCATGCTGAACAGCGCGACGTGGCTGTATCAGAGGGTGATTTCAGGATACTCGGTTCCGTCTCTGGCAGTTCGGATTTGGGGATTTTGGAGTCACTACATATCTTCAAACGAAAACCGTGTATCAATACTGCGTTCAGTTCCTATTCTCTTGAAATAGTGAATCGCTAGGCTTTTGGGTTCTAGTTTTTTTCTTAGCTATTAATCTTTTCGTGTCTCCTATGACTCGTTCCACGAATTCTTGTTTTAGATTTCAGGTTGTTCTGTGTTTTATGTCTTTTTTAGGTTTTATTGTCCGATTTAGAATTTTGAATTATAAAATGATTGTATTCATTTTGATAGTCAAATAGATGATGAAGCTAAATTAATCGAGTGTACATTCATCATTGTTTTTTATCCTCCTTGTATAAGGTTCTGCTCGGTGACGCAGCGCCCCTGACACCTGGAAACTTCAGCAACTTCGTCGTCGTAGGCACCATCAAGGGGCCTGTGCCGTGGGTGCCGAATTGGATCGAGTTCGTCCTACCACAGCCGCGATGCACCCGCTACGTGACCATCTACAAATACGTCTCTAACACAGGCGAAGGGGCTTTTTTGGAAGTCATCGAGCTGGAAGTTTGGACAAACGAGGAGGCTTGAAAAAAACACTTGACGCTTTGTCATGGAAATATATAAACTAGTATTTTGTTGTAAGTGTTAGTTTCACATTTAGAAGTGCAGAGTTAAGTCCTTTCACGGCCGAAATAGTCGTTATCATGTGTGACTACACCGTTGTGTCCGGCTGCGTTTCAATTTAGTTGAGTATTTTTTCACAGTCCTTGCCATTTAAAGATTATTCTCACTTACAGGTTATTCTCTCAGCTTGTTATTTACCTTTGTTATATTCTCTCGAGTTATTTAACGTTATTAGTGACGCTATTGGAGATGTATTATTAATTCTAGAACATTTATTTATTTATTGTGTCATTTAGAAGAGTGGGAATAAAAGAGTATGGAGAGGAAAACCAGGGCCTATACTTTCAAAAAAAGTTAAGAGATCGTAAGTTCATCAGCCAATCATTGACGGCCTTTCAAGCAAAATTCACCAAATAGAGCCTAAGTACTTACGTTCACTTAGCGAGTTTTGAAAGTATGGCCCCAGAACTACTTCCCTTTTAAGCTTTTTTGAGTTTCGTGGAACGTCTACTCGGTATATCTGAAGAATATAGGTGATCTTATCAGTGCCGTGTGTTGCACCGTGTAAATGAGCGAGTCATTGTACAAAAACCGATATCATTTTATTTGGCGCTAAAAACGAGAACAGAGAACGTTGCACTGCTGCTACCATTTACTTCGCACAAACTAAGTCAGGATGACCCACAACAGAAAAAAATTGTAGAGAATATTGCATCTTTTCCTTTGAAAATGATATTTGTAAATTTCTAAGTATATAATGGAGAAAGAAATAGGTAAACGTCTTCAACGAATCGTTCCCTCGTCTTGAACATATTAGTAGCTCATTGATATATCTACAAGCTCCCAATCGATCATGACAATCCCATCGCTTCTGCAGTTGTCACGGACAATTCTAAAGGCCAGTCCAGACGCTACGTTTTGCACCACCATTTGTCCGCATAGTTCGACACGTTGCAGATAAAACTAGAAATTTAAAAGCGAAGAAAACACCACTAAAATTTAGCATATCTTTTTTGAAAACGTTTCGGAGACCAGCTCCATCGTCAGTTCGATAAATCTAGAACACAGATAAATGCAGAAAATTAGTTTGGAGTTAATAAAAAAATTAAAGTTAATAAAAAGTTAGAGTTAAAGTTAATAAAAATTAGAGTTAATAAAAATTTCTAGTGAATCTGCGAATAAAGCAATCTAGTGACTTTTTTACTTGTTGCAGATTAAACGTTGTGTGTGGACTGCAAACTGAGCAGTTTTGAGTCCGTCGGGAAGACTGCACATTGGAGGCGATAACTGAAAGGGGTACTATAGCACCCCGTGTAAATAATGGCCTCGACCTTATATTAAAATATAATGAAAGAATACATGATCGTTCATTTCATCCCAACTCTACACATTAGAAGAGTATAAATTCATTTCACCTGCAAGTTTACATCGGAATGACGTGTGTGAAAGTTTCGGTAACTTCTGCAAACGAGCAGCTGTTGCCTAATTAAAATCATGAGGGATCCGATCGAACCCAAGGGTATAACCAAAGTAAAAATTGATGCTAAAAAATCTCGCTGTAAAAAACAATACATTGTACAACAATACACACTAAAGGTATAAAGTATCTAAGTAGGGCCTCGATGAAGGATAGAAGTGTTCTATTTGGCAAAGAGCATCCATGGCCAGCGAAGGCCTTCCAGTTAATACGCGTGCATTTTCGATGTCATGGACGAATTTTAATTTGCTAATTTAATTCACAAAAGTATTAACATCTAACACAAGATAAGCTTGCAACGATTTACCGCTGCTGCCACACGTCACTCACGTGGATCTAGTGACCAACCGTCAAATTTGATCAGAATATAATAGAGTAAAATAATATGCGTTTAAAAGTTATTTTTTAAAGACAACACTTCTAAAGAGGCCAATGTTTCTGATGCTGCACATGTTCAATGAATTTCTCATTTTATTTTTTCAAATAGATGAAAAAATTATTATTCAATTTTTTTAATAATGAACAAAATTTTTTAATCTTTCAAATTATTTATTCTGTCAATTGTTTCATTCATTGTCTCCGCCCTTTATACGCAAGTGTGCAAAATTTAAAATTGCTTGGACAGGTAAAAGTGGGTTTAATATCGAATATAAGATTTGTAGCAGACAGATAAACAAACAACAAGAACTGAAGTTAAAGAGAAGTGTTGTAATAAGATAATGACGCTAAAGCTACTACACATAGGCTGCTAATATGCAAAAAATATAACTCAGTAATCACTGCAGTGAGTGACAGAGAGCGCATTTTCTCGTCGACGAAAACTTGAAGTCATGGACGAACGGACGGACGGACGGACATGGCGAGCACAATAGTGCATTTTTTCCATAAATGAGAAAATGCGCTAAAAACAATACGCGGTGCCCATTAGGAAGTTCAGGAAAACCTGTTTTAGCCTTGGAATTTACCGAGGATAAATCATTGAATTAGTTCATATCAAATATCTTTAGAATTGCTAAGCAGTTGGTGTTCCTTCCATAGAACAATATCTATTTATCGATAATATTCTTCATTTAATGTGAATATAGAATTTGAAGTAGCAAAACTTGCCTATGATTCATCACGAATTCATTGAATATTAATGGCAAATTTTAGTTGAGAGCGAGGACCGATTTTTAGTTGACCTTGATTCACAGTTAACAAGACAAAGAAAGCATTTTTTCTAATGGTTCTAAATATATTTTAACGATGTTATTTTATTACAACAAAGTCAGCAGCGAAGGAGGTTGCGGTTAGTTGTAATTGTGTAGTGAAATATGCACAAGTTTTTTGTATCGAATTTCGTTTCAGAAGCAATTTCGAAATGCTATAATAATAAACCAAGTTGGTTGGTTTAGGTATGATTAGTTGTTAGCTTTATTTTATTTACTTCGTGTTTTAGCGCATATAGTGCATTTTTTCCATAAATGAGAAAATGCGCTAAAAATGCACTATTGTGTTCGCCATGTCCGTCCGTCCGTCCGTGACTTCAAGTTTTCGTCGACGAGAAAATGCGCTCTCTGTCACTCACTGCAGTGAGTACTGAGTTATATTTTTTTTGTTGCTGCTGTTGCTGTTTTCTTTGTTTTGGGTAGCTAGCAGCTTCCTTCCGTGGTGCGCCTGACGGCTGCCGTTCGAGGCCACTTTTAGAGCGTCTCCCAACAGCACTTCATAAACGCGTGTGACTTGATCAGCATCCTTGCGTTCACGTGCCGTTCATTTTACGGGATTAAACGACTTATCAAGGGTGTGGAAGAGTTGTGCTAAACGGGTACTATTCTATTCTGGTATTAATCCACTATTAGCCATTAGATAGTTAATTTAATATATAAATTCCACATCCACATTGTACTAAACGCTGCGAGATGTCGTTGTTATTATTGTTAGAATAGAAGTGTCGGCGCTGAAGAAATAGGCCCATGGCCTGTTGCATGTGATTTGAACTAAATATTGATTTGAGAATATTTCAATATGGCAAGACCCTCTATTATTAACTTTACATTATCAAAAATGAAATATTTTCTTAATATGTGATATGGTGATATGGCTGCTTGTATTGGATGAGAGTTGCACATAATTTTAGAGTTACGTAAGCCATGAAAACGTTTTCTATGCTCCCGTAAAAAAATTTTTAGGGTAAACGCTTTTATTTCAGGAAATTAGCTCATTTTACTTACCGCACCCTTGGAGAATCGTGTTCAAAAATGAAATAAAGACACATGCACGTTGATCTTGCGTCCACTTGAGTGACTACTATGCTGTGTGTAATAATTGTATGTGTTGTACAATCAATGCAATATGAGAAGCAAATTTGCTTGCTGTGACAATGGCGACAGCCGACAGGCACTATCTTAACTGCCCGTTTAAATTTAGAATTTTAATTCAGATTATTTACGAGCCATTAGTGCAATCCTATCGAAATTGCATTTAAAATCTGGAATTTGAATGTTATTAAATTAGTTAGGTTATCATAAACAAATCATGTTAAAGAAGGAACAGTCAGCAGATAGATCCATTATGTTATAGAATATCCTTCAGTGCCGACAATTCTATTCTATTCTATTCTATTCTATTCTATTCTATTCTATTCTATTCTATTCTATTCTATTCTATTCTATTCTATTCTATTCTATTCTATTTCTGCTTTTTACTCTCATCGTGATGACAATGAACATATAAAAAATGTAGCTCAGTACTCACTGCAGTGAGTGACAGAGAGCGCATTTTCTCGTCGACGAAAACGTGAAGTCACGGACGGACAGACAGACGGACAAACGGACGGACGGACATGACGAGCACAATAGTGCATTTTTTCCATAAATGGGAAAATGCGATTAAAATAATAAATACTTACTTAATATGTTCTGCCACCGCCTCAGTGGAGCGGGTTTGAAGCGTCATCAACAGCACTTCATAAGAACGGTGGCCATGATCCATGAGCGCCAGCAGTGGATGGCTTTATGTCAGTGGCTCTCAAAATGGTCGGTATCGCCCCCTGGGGGCGATGGAAAGATCTGGGACATTTATTATCAATTTAAGGAAGAAGGGGGCGGTATGGGAGCAGCAGTCAGAAGTTCGAACGTTTGTTTGACGATTTGTACACAACAGGTGCAGCACATGACAGAAGACTCCAGCGATGGGTTTTTCCATCCAGATCTGTGTTTTTTAACCTCACCTGGGTTTACGTCTCGGACAAATTTACGGCCGGTCTCACGGCCAATTCAAAAATTCAACGAAAAACTAATATCTCCCAAAGTAATTAACTCACTCGCACAACTCGATGACACTTGGTACACGTATTCATTAGGACCTAACGGTGATGTTTAGATCGTGAGTACTTTTTCGAATTTCGCCTTCATTCGTGAGTTACCGTATATGACTTATATGGCGATACGGGCCGAAATTCGCAGTGATCAAGGAATTTCTTCCACACTATTGGACAGATAAGTGCTAAGTGCTGCATTCAGGCGCTGCGTGCTGCATTCAGGCGCTGCGTGCTGCATTCAGGCGCTGCGTGCTGCATTCAGGCGCCGCGTGCTGCATTCGGGCGCTGCGTGCTGCATTCAGGCGCTGCGTGCTGCATTCAAGCGCTGCGTGCTGCATTCAGGCGCTGCGTGCTGCATTCAGGCGCTGCGTGCTGCATTCAGGCGCTGAGTGCTGCATTCAGGCGCTGAGTGCTGCATTCAGGCGCTGAGTGCTGCATTCAGGCGCTGAGTGCTGCATTCAGGCGCTGCGTGCTGCATTCAGGCGCTGAATGCTGCATTCAGGCGCTGAATGATCGGTCAGGTAACTTTAAGTCGCAGTTTTTTTGTGCCGCTGAATATCAAAGTTCGAGTTTAAGCTGAGATGTGCGTGTCTGATTCGTAGAAAATGATGTTTATGTTGTGAATATTTTAATAAGTGTATGAATATTAAGCCACTTCACTATTCGAGACGTGAATATAGGAATATACAATACTCAATGCAAGGCAGCCATCTTGCATTGTATTACGAACGAATATAACGGGCATTTTTTCGACTGAATTAACATGAATTAAAATACGGGGAACTCTTTTATTGTACGTGAGTAAAAGTAGTTAACTAAGTTGATGATGGTGATTAAAATGGTACTGGTTTGGATGATGGTGATTGAAATGGTACTGGTTTGGATGATGGTGATTAAAATGATACTGGTTTTGATGATGGTGATTAAAATGGTACTGGTTTTGATGATGGTGATTAAAATTGTACCGGTTTGGATGATGTGATTAAAATGTTACTTGTTTGGATGATGGTGATTAAAATGGTATCATGTCCAATATTAGCGATGACCTTTCACTAATCCTGTAGAATTGTGTGCACTATTCCAGCAGAATTGTGAGCACTATTCCAGCAGTATTGTGCACTATTCCAGCAGAATTGTGTGCACTATTCCAGCAGTATTGTGCACTATTCCAGCAGAATTGTGTGCACTATTCCAGCAGAATTGTGTCCACTATTCCAGCAGAATTGTGTGCACCATTCCAGCAGAATTGTGTGCACTATTCCAGCAGAATTGTGTGCACTATTCCAGCAGAATTGTGTGCACTATTCCAGCAGAATTGTGTGCACTATTCTGCCAGAATATTCATGCCCTTGCACCGAGCTGCGTGCCGGTTGGGATAAAAACTTTCTTCAAGTCGCAAAAAGTAAATAAATTATTCCGAGTATGCAAATCATTCTCAACATGCATGACCTGCATACTGAGCATAATGTGCATATCGTGCATAGCATGCTAAGCATTCTAAACATGCATGACCTGCATACTGAGCATGATGTGCATACCGTGCATAGCATGCTAAGCAATCTAAACATGCATGACCTGCATACCGAGCATAATGTGCACATCGTGCATAGCATGCTAAGCATTCTAAACATGCATGACCTGCATACCGAGCATAATGTGCATACCGTGCATAGCATGCTAAGCAATCTAAACATGCATGACCTGCACACTGAGCATAATGTGCATATCGTGCATAGCATGCTAAGCAATATAAACATGCATGACCTGCATACCAAGCATAATGCGCATATCATGCATAGCATGCATGTTACAGCTGTAAGACCTGTTCAGAAAATTGTACCGACAAACTACCACGTGAGAAATGGCCCGCGGTATGCGTAGCTCCACGATATGCGTAGCTCCACGGTATGCTCCACGGTATGCGTAGCTCCACGGTATGCGTAGCTCCACGGTATGCGTAGCTCCACGGTATGCGTAGCTCCACGGTATGCGTAGCTCCACGGTATTCTCCACGGTATGCGTAGCTCCACGGTATGCGTAGCTCCACGGTATGCGTAGCTCCACGGTATGCTCCGCGGTATGCGTAGCTCCACGGTATGCGTAGCTCCACGGTATGCTCCGCGGTATGCGTAGCTCCACGGTATGCTCCACGGTATGCATAGCTCCATGGTATGCGTAGCTCCACGGTATGCTCCACGGTATGCGTAGCTCCACGGTATGCGTAGCTCCACGGTATGCGTAGCTCCACGGTATGCTTAGCTCCACGTTATGCGTAGCTCCACGCATACCGTGGAGCTACGCATACTCCACGCATACTATTATTAGCTCCACGGTATGCGTAGCTCCACGGTATGCACACCCCGTGGCATTAGCGAATGTAAAAAGAAAGGCCAACTTTTGCAGCGAAACTTTGTTGATTTTTTAAGATGCGGTCGAAGTGGCGACGCGAACACCGCGCGTCTTGGCGACGACCTGAGTAACCATGAGTGAAATGTGACGTGTGTAAATATTAGTGATATTAGTGGTGGTGTGACGTGTGGTGAATATTAGTGATATTAGTGGTGGTGTGACGTGTGGTGAATATTAGTGATATTAGTGGTGGTGTGACGTGTGTGAATATTAGTGATATTAGTGGTGGTGTGACGCTGAGTAATTCATGTGAATAACATTAGCGATATAAATAAATTTTGCGAAATTCGTCTCGCAGTCCCAAGCGCTGACCTGAAATTCGTGAATTTGTGGCTTGAAGTTTTAATATTTTTGATAATATTTATTTGTTGGTTTCTGTGTTCAACATTAGCTCGATAATTGCTGGAACAAATACGAAACTTGAACAATAATTGAGCGTGACTGCCGGACGCTGATATGAAAATCGTCACAAAATCTTTGCATGTCAAGATCTTTATAATTTTATTTTAGATTACTGATACTGCGGATATAAAATATAATATATTTATAATATTTATAATATAAAATATAATATTATTTATATTATATTTAATTATTTATAATATAAAATATGATTACTGCGGATATAAAATATAATATATGAGATATGTGTACCTGTTTGGCATGTGCAACTGACAAGTGCAGTTGATTTCTTCCTCTGTTAACTTTATTTATCAGAGTTTAATTCATAATATTGTTCTATTAAAATGGCCAAATGTTGAATTTGTCGCGTGATGGGCATTTTTGTCACGCTACACGCTACACACTCACACACTCGACTCACTGCACGCTGCACGCCATTCACCACGCTGCACGCTGCACGCTGCACGCTGCATGCTGCACGCTGCACGCTATTCACCACGCTATAGAACGCCCTCAGAGTGTCACACCATGTCCAATATTAGCGATTATTACCTATAAGACTGAAGCGGTACGGGGGGTTAGCCTTAAATTTCAATTGAAACACTTAATTTCTTGCACTTTCCTCTTGAAATTAAAATATAAGTCTTCTATCCGCCAGAATGAATAATATCACTATTAGTATAGGCGCACTTAACCACAATATATACTAAAAAACAGTTGTAAACTTTGACACTTGTTCTGATCCTTTATGCTCTTTCTTACATGAACCGAACAAAAAACAGGATAAATTTCTAACAAATAATAAACTAAACATAAGGTACATATCCGTACTTTAAATATTCGAACAATTATTCACAATCTTTATTCATATATTCAATATTTAAATATATCTAAATTGACATCAGATCTTAACGCAGCACAGACCACCGCTCCGGCACATATCTTCTAACATTGGTACTCTCGCTTTAATAAATCTATATCAAAAAGACTATAAAAAAACATAAAACCTTTCGACTTACATTAAAAATAAAAATAAAAAAACATTTCGGCAATAAAAAATAAATATATAATAAACATTTCGACAAATCAAGTATTACCTCCTGATCGATTATTGTTGGGGCTCTCAAAACACCCAACCAGCCTACATGATCGTATAGGTGCCGGATATTGATAAATACTTGTTAAAACACTTTATTACATACTTTCAAATAAACACAATTAAATACTAAATAATAATCTCAGCACATTAACACTTCACTTCATTAAAACTAATTGATTTTTTATTCCTCCCAACTGATAATCCAACAGTTACCGGTAATGCAACTGTTACTGATCATACAAGCTCGGTATTAGTTAACTCAACAGTTATAAATTAATTATTTCATTCTAAACAGTTACCGATTTACCAGTTGATTCTCTCACGAGTACAGGAATATGCCATTTACTTATGCAATTTGCGATTCACGAACGCAATTTGCGATTCACGAATGCAATTTACGATTCACGAATGCAATTTGCGATTCACTAATGCAATTTGCGATTCACGAGCGCCATTGGCGATTCACTAATGCAATATACTATTCACGATTGCAATTTGTGACTCACGAATGCAATTTCCAGTACACACTTCAGCTATTCGGTCAGCTACATTGAGCTAATTTGTTGGGCTCCAATTTCTTAAGTGCGTCGACGGTGTTTCAGTTATATTGCAAACATTCTTATATATAAATCATTTTATATATAATTCGCGCATAACTCCACCCCACCCTCCAGGATCTTGGAATCCATTACGGGATCTTGGAATCCATTACGGGATCTTGGAATCCATTACGGGATCTTGGAATCCATTACGGGATCTTGGAATCCAGGTTCCATTACGGCTGGAATATAATTCTTAACATCCAAGGATTCATATTAGTCGGGAATCTGATATCTCGGATAATAAATTCGGGATTCATGGCCCTATTTTACAAAAGTTGTAAGTCACAGGGGCCATACTCGCTAAGTGAACGTAAGGACTTACGCTCTATTTTCTTGTCTATGATTGGTGGATTTTGCTTGAAAGGCCGTCAATGATTGGCTGATGAACTTACGATCTCTTAACTTTTTTTAAAAGTATAGGCCCAGGATGTCAGGCTGAGTACCGTGAAAGATTTAAGAAAATGAATACTTGTGTTTTCAGATGAAATATTGTATATATTATTTGTCAAAGTTTTTGAATTGGTGTTTATGCATTTATTTATAGAAACACAATATATATTTTTGTTATTTTGTAATGTGAGTCAACTGGGAGTTCTCTGTTCCATTTATAATATGGGTTGAACAGGTCTTTCTTTAATTAACATGCATTAATTTTATGTTATCAAATGGATTCTGGATAACGGGATTATAAATGAAGAAATATAATAGATATGAACCATACAATGTATATAGAACAAGTTTGCGGGATTCGTAGAGCAATACATGACATTCAGTATGAAGTTTTCATCTTGTAAACAATTAAGATATTATTGTGAGATATATGGGCTGTGAAGTTATAAATGCAGGATTTATGTTAGAATATATCCTATGTATACTGTATTATTGTAATATTATATATCTATACAGAATATATATATATATATTACAAAATATATTTGTATTGAACTATTGATGCGCATGCGTTATTGAGGTGCTTGTTATGCCGGAAAACAACAGCCCTCGTTGTTTCAACACTCAACACAAAGTTATCATTACAAAAATAGTCAAGTTTTTGTAATGTCAAACTTTGAAGAGCATTTACGTAACATTTTCATGTAGAAGGATATCGGATCATTTCTGAACAACATTTGCTATATCCATAATCCATTGACACGATAAATGTTTTTTTAAGATTAATCTTCGATGTTGAACATTATTCATTTACTATGTTACTACAATGATTTTATGTGATATTTATGTTAGACTGGCTTCATCTCTCCTTTAATGTGGCAGTGATATTCTAGAGATATTAATTGTGCACAAATATTCCAACGAAATTTTTTTGAAAAATTTGAAATTGTAGAAATATCGTTAATTGAATAATAATGTTTTGTTTTTAACGTTGCTGAATCGATTTTTAGATTTATTTGAACTCTACTCTGGCAAACAGTCCTCAAATGTTCTATTAGAAAGTAATATATTTTTTTATGATTCAACACTATCAAAACCTACTCATACGATAGTTCCTACTCTTACATGACAGTTGCTAATGAATGTCACACATTCACGTCTAAATTAGGAGATACGTATATTTTAAGTGCAAGAAAATGTTCACAAATTCTTTAACGTAAATCTGAAGATAAAGAGAGCGAAATGATTGATAAGAGACCATTACGTACGAAGGGATATGCAGGTAGAAACATGGCATTTAGCTTACGGTTTATCTCATATAATGCCATTTAGGCTTGTATATATATGCAATTTAGGCCAATATACAAGGGATTTAAAGCCATATATGTGTAGGATTAATGCGAGTATGTTTGATTTAAGGTAGTGTATACATATAATGCCATATTAGTATAGGCTGGCAGAATTTCTTCTCTTAAGCAAGTTTTGTTAAAGACCTAAAAAGACCTAAAACTAACAAGAAGCTAATAAATAAAACTAA
This sequence comes from Hyalella azteca, assembly GCF_000764305.2. NCBI lineage: Eukaryota > Metazoa > Arthropoda > Malacostraca > Amphipoda > Hyalellidae > Hyalella > Hyalella azteca. Next base: position 27,309 of record NW_025946525.1, read on the forward strand.
TTCTCTGGTCTTTAACAAAATAATGTCATATGTATACGATTTAGGCTTGTATATATGCAATTTAAGTCAATATACAAGGGATTTAAAGCCATATATGTGTAGGATTAATGCGAGTATGTTTGATTTAAGGTAGTGTATACATATAATGCCATATTAGTCAAGGCAGTGGGCAGTGTATATCTCATATAATGCCATATGTATAGGATTTAGGCTTGTATATAAGCAATTTAGGTCAATATACAAGGGATTTAAAGCCATATATGTGTAGGATTAATGTGAGTATGTTTATTTATTTTTAAGGCAGTGTGCATGGTTAAGGCAGCAGTAAGTACCTAAGGATAGGTACTTAGCAGCCAGTTGTACATAAATGTCGCCTTAAAAAATGTCGTTTTCTTGTTTATGTATGAAGCTCATTCATGCGATGGAACAAATATGACCAGGTAGACATATATATCCACTGGCCAATTTTTTCAATGAATAAATTTCATGTCATGTATAATTTCAGCATTGTTGTCATACATATATAGCCTTATAAAATGACGTTTTCCAGTTTATGTATGAAGCTCCATCCAATGGAACAAATATGACCAGGTAGACATATATGTAGACTGGCAGATTTTTAAATGAAAAAAATTCATTACATGTATAATTTCAGCATTGTTGTATGGGTGCAGTGTGTTAGTTAGCAGTGTCAAGAAGGGCGGTCGCTTAAGGACTAAAGGATGCCTACGTAGGATTTGAACCGCGTGTATGGAATTTGTTATACTAAAAGATAGAAAATATTGCTCAGTATTTAAGTCTTTAGAGGTACTTATTACGATATGATATTGTTGTAAATGCTGAATTATACGGACGTTAATCTCATTTCTACCCAGGAAAGTGATTTTGAGGCACTTAATACGATATGATTGTTGTAAATGCTGAATAATACGGACGTTAATCTCATTTCTACGCAAGAAAACGATTTTGAGGCACTTAATACAATATGATTGTTGTAAATGCTGAATAATTCGGACGTTGATCTCATTTCTACGCAGGAAAAAGATTTCGCCGAATAATTTTCTCACTCCTACACAAGAAAAACATTAGTGAATTTCATACATTTGTGTGGATTGTTCATACACAATTCAGGATCGGATTTGGAAGCGGTCTGTTGAAAGGCTCTTGCCGAAATGGTGAGTGGATTACTCAGCTGATGAACATGAAATGTTATCATGAAAAATGATCATAAAATATGATTATATTTATTATATTTTATATGAATATATTTGTCAATAATATAAGTCAATAGGATGCCCCCAATGTGTATATATTATATATATACATATATATACATTATTTCCCCTCGCGGGGGGAAGGAGGAGCGACAGTCCCTGTTCTACCGCGTAATTTAGAAGTGAAAAATATATAATGATAAGTGAATAGTGATAAATATATAATGATAAGTAAATAGTTATAAACATACATATTGTTAGTGTATCAGTATCATGTCCCTCCCTGCAGAGGCTGGCGGCGGCAGCGCTGCTGCTGATGGCGCTTACACCTCAACGTGAGTACCGCAGACCACACAGACCACACAGACCACACAGACCACACAGACCACACAGACCACACAGACCACACAGACCACACTGACCACACTGACCACACAGACCACACAGACCACACAGACCACACAGACCACACAGACCACACAGTCCACACAGACCACACTGACCATACTGACCACACAGACCACACAGACCACACAGTCCACACAGACCACATAGACCACACGGATCACACAGACCACACAGACCACACTGACCACACAGACCACACTGACCACGCAAACCACACAGACCACACAGACCACACAGTCCACACATACTACACAGACCACACAGACCACACAGACCACACAGACCACACAGACCACACAGACCACACAGACCACACAGACCACACAGACCACACAGACCACACTGATCACACTGACCACACTGACACTCGCAATATTTCGTATATAACCTCGCAATATTTCGTATATAACCGCGCAATAACCTTTGAACGCAGGAAGAAGATATCAACTTTAAAACATTTTAAATAACTTATCAACTTTAAATAACTTTTAAGAGGCTACACAACAATTTAAATAAAGTTTAGTTATTAAGACGAGGGAACATGAGAGGGACTACGTACACTCACATGAATAAGTGAGGCTTTGTGTCCAAATAGTGGTAAATTTTTTAATTTTTTTATGGGTCATCCTGACACATTTTGGCCCGGTAAGATGGCGCGTAGCAGTGCTACCATTGATGATAATAAACTTTAAATAAACAAGTATAATAAACTTTAAATAAACAATGATAATAAACTTTAAATAAACAATGATAATAAACTTTAAATAAACAATGATAATAAACTTTAAATAAACAATGATAATAAACTTTAAATAAGCAATGATAATAAACTTGAAATAAACAATGATAATAAAACATTCATCACACATTATCATTTTAATGATATTTTAAACCTGCTTTACTTTGATGATTTGCAGTACTGGGTTTGCTGGCAATAATTTCGGGTTATTATTCCCGCCTGCCGCAATGTTATTCCTACGAGGCTGGCAATTGATCGAGCAGTGCACGAGGCTGGCGCTCGCTGAAACTCGGCACCTGAAATGCGAGCTGAAGAATATTGGCTCAATTGACGCTATTAAAGTTGACACATATTAAGTTGACTCAATTACCGTTGACACAAATTAAGTTTACTTATATTAAGTTGACGTATTTCAAATTGACATTTTTCGAGGTGACATATTTTAAATTAGCCCCTATTAAGTTCTCCTATTTAAAGTTGACAGGTTTCAAGTCGACATGAACATAGCATTTATAAGGTTGATTTAAAAAATATCAAAAGCTGATTAACTGCCATTAATAAAGGATGACTGCGACAAGAATTATTGTCGTCAGAGAAAAACATTATTTGTTTAAAAATCCATTATTAGCGGTCAAGGCTTTGGCGTACGGCGGTCAAGGCGTTAGTACAAGGCGGTCAAGGCGTTATTACGTAACTGCCAAGGCGTTAGTGCGCGGCAGTCAAAGCGTTAGTGCACGGCGGCCAAGGCGTTAGTACACGGTGGTCAAGGCGTTAGTACACGGTGGTCAAGGCGTTAGTGCGCGGTGGTCAAGGCGTTAGTGCGCGGCAGTCAAAGCGTTAGTGCGCGGTGGTCAAGGCGTTAGTGCGCGGCAGTCAAAGCGTTAGACAAGGCGTTAGTGCGCGACGGTCAAGGCGTTAGTGCGCGGCGGTCAAGGCGTTAGTGCGCGGCGGTCAAGGCGTTAGTGCGCGGCGGTCAAGGCGTTAGTGCGCGGCGGTCAAGGCGTTAGTGCGCGGCAGTCAAGGCGTTAGTGCGCGGCGGTCAAGGCGTTAGTGCGCGGCGGTCAAGGCGTTAGTGCGCGGCGGTCAAGGCGTTAGTGCGTAACGGTATAGGCGTTAGTGCGCGATGGACAAGGCGTTAGTGCACGGCAGTCAAGGCGTTAGTGCGTAACGGTCAAGGCTGATTTTTTAATTGCTAAAATATTCTGAATTTCGAGAAGAATTTCGCGGACAGGTGATGTATCGTGAATGAATGAATGATGTCTGCACTGCTGTCGAGCCACAGAAACATTCATATATAATGTGTAAAAGACAATAAATGGAGCATTTTTAAGTGATATATTTTTTAAAAATTTCTCAATGTAGTATTTTTTTAAATAAATAAATAAAATTTCGCAATGTAGCAAGAAATTCCTAAAGTTTTTTTCAGGCGTGGAGGTCACAGCGAATATTTGTCGCATTAAATATTTAATATTGCAGAGTGTTGGAGCAATGTTGTACATTTTGCTGATATTTTATAGCGTGCATGTCTCGCAGGAATATTATATTAGAATCGTTATATTAGAATCGTTCGATATAGCAATACATTTATTGCCTAGCCTTCTTGTTATAAAGAAAGAAGTCAAACTTTTATTTCCACATGCATTACTTAAGCATCGCGACCGGTGGTTCAAGTTGCACTTTATTCTTATAGAACAAACTTAGATATTTTTGTCAGCTATCACATTAATGTAATTAATTTACAATACAAAACAATATTGTTCTAAACTACATAATACAATAATTGTTCTTAACTAGATTTGAATATATTTCTAATGGAAAAAAGTTATCAATATGAACAATGTAACTTCCTAGCATTAAGTGTATCATGTGTGAACAATGTTTACACAAAATTTCCCCGTCTTGTATGAATTGTATGAAATTTGTGTGTAGGGGTGACGTGTGTGACGCCCGTGGGGTGCTACCTCGACAGCGTCACGACTCCCCTCTTCCCCTCGTCTGCCCTCGTTTGGGTAAGTCTTCCCCTCGTCTGGGTGAGTCTTCCCCTCGTCTGCCCCCGTCTGGGTGAGTCTTCCCCTCGTCTGCCCTCGTCTGGGTGAGTCTTTCCCTCGTCTGGGTGAGTCTTCCCCTCGTCTGCCCTCGTCTGGGAGAGTCTTCCCCTCTGAGAAGTGTGAGTCAGGATGACTCACTTAATGAATGACTCACATCTTTAATATTTATTACCCAATTCCTCACAAAAACTCATTTTATTCTCTCCATTGTAGCCGTAAGCACTTGAACAATTATGAATTATCTCGAGCATGAGAATAAACAATTACTGGGACCAGGATTAATTTTAATTAATAATCACTCGTAAGAGGCATTTTTTTACATTTGAAGTTATTATGATGATTTTGAGATGTGCAATAGACAATAAAACTTTCATCAATCAATATTGCAACCATATAGGAGTGTTAATATATTATTAAAAATATTTCAGGATTATGCTAATCAATAGAAACCACTTGCAAAAAATATTTATATTGATACATTAAATTTACTTTAAATTTATTATTGCTATATTATATTTAACTCAAATTTAATTTTTAATATATATTAAGTCAAATTTAATATTAATATGATAAAATAATATAATATTTGTCACTAAAGATGAACGCGACGTCTGCGGTGGAGGCCTGCGCGGCAGCGTGCCTGGTGGAGGGCGGCACATACGCGGCCATCACTGAGACTAGCAGCTGCACCTGCACCTCAGGTGAGGGGCACCTGCACCTGCACCTCAGGTGAGGGGCACCTGCACCTGCACCTCAGGTGAGGGGCACCTGCACCTCAGGTGAAGGCCTACAATAATTTGTGTGTAATACATTTTAATATATTACCTACAAATGTGTGTATGTACATTAATATAATACATTTAATGTATTACTCACGTGGCCTGATGCTACGCTACACATCCCTGTATTACTCATATATATGTCCTCCCTAGCAAAATTTCCCTAGCAAAATTTAGAGTCGCCCCAGCTTCTGGTACTAAAAATCAGAAGCTGATGCGCCTGTAAATTTTCACTGGGTTAGGGCCCGACACTGCAACAGGGGCCGCTCAGGACTCATACCTTCAAAAAAAGTTAAGAGATCGTAAGTTCATCAGCCAATCATTGATGGCCATTCAAGCAAAATCCACCAATCATAGACAAGAAAATAGGGCGTAAGTACTTACGTTCACTTAGCAAGTTTTGAAAGTATGGCCCCAGGACTCGGGGATCACGTAAATCAGCTTCTCATTTCCCCTTCGGCCGGGCTTGAGTTTCAGCCTCTGGGCTGCTTACTAGCGCGGCATGACTCGGCCAGCCAACCCTTGTCATACTCAGGACACATTTTTCATTATATTTCATTATGTTAAATAAAATGAACACATTCACATTTTCATTACATCTCAGGACTCTTACACTTTGGACACTATTGAGTCGGAAAGCAGATGTTTGCGAAAGGCAGAATCCGATCGGGTAGCCAAGCAGAGCCAGGATAACTCTAAGCCTACTGTAGCGACTCTTGGGCTGCTGCTTAGGCGGTACCTGAATTTATTAGTTCTGATGATGCGTTACTGGTGCATTTATTACATACGGGCTTTTATGACACTTAACACGTCCTCGCGTAACTCACGTGTGCTTAAGACGTCACTGTATCACACACGTATCATGACACGTCCCTGTATCACACATGTATCATGACACGTCTCTGTATCACACATGTACCATGACACGTCCCTGTATCACACATGTATCATGACACGTCTCTGTATCACACATGTACCATGACACGTCCCTGTATCACACATGTACCATGACACGTCCCTGTATCACACATGTATCATGACACGTCCCTGTATCACACATGTATCATAACACGTCCCTGTATCACGCACGTATCATGATACGTCCCTGTATCACCAAAGTGTCCTGACGATGACACGTCACGTGCAGCGGACGCGGCGACGTTGGCGACGTTGACGACCACGTCATGCGCGGCGACGTGCGCGAGCGGCGACGTGTGTGGGGGAGCCACGGCCGCCCCCATGTCCGTCTACGCGGCTGCCGGGGGAGGACCACTCAACTTCACCATGACCGTGACCCCCGTGAGTGTCGCGGGTGAAAACCCCGTGAGTGTCGCGGGTGAAAACCCCGTAAGTGTCGCGGGAGAAATCCCCGTGAGTGACGCGGGTGTCAACCCCGTGAGTGTCGCGGGTGAAAATCTCGTGAGTGTCGCGGGTGCCAAGTACCCGCCGGCGGAGGACCTCTCAACTTCACCATGACCGTGACCTCCGTGAGTGTCGCGGGTGCCAATCCCGTAAGTGTCGCGGGTGCCAAGTGCCCCCCGGCGGAGGACCCCTCTCTTATACACATCTAGATGTGTATAAGAGACAGATATTTCGTATATAACCTCACAATATTTCGTATATAACCTCGCAATATTTCGTATATAACCTCGCAATATTT
>NW_025946525.1:34538-60830 GCF_000764305.2 Hyalella azteca
ATTACCCTCACATTACCCTCTTATTACCCTCACATTACCCTCACATTACCCTCTTATTACCCTCACATTGCCCACGCATTACTCTCACATTACCCACGTATTACCCTCACATTACCCACGTATTACCCTCACATTACCCACGTATTACCCTCACATTACCCACGCATTACCCTCACATTACCCACGTATTACCCTCACATTACCCACGTATTACCCTCACACTACCCTCTTATTACCCTCACATTACCCTCTTATTGCCCTCTCATTACCCTTACCCTCACATAACCCTCACATTACCCTCTTATTACCCTCACATTACCCTCGTATTACCCTCACATTACCCTCTTATTACCCTCACATTACCCTCACATTACCCTCACATTACCCTCACATTACCCTCTTATTACCCTCACAACATAACCTCCAGACCGTGGGCGGGACGCTGGGTGTGGACTTAGCGTCCCCGGCGCAGGCGACCGAGCAGTTCACGCTGGACTTGGGGGACGGCGCCCCCCCGGTGTACCTTAACGCCTCGGGGGGCACAGCGTCCTACCTGGGGACCATGTACATCCTGCCGGGGAACTACACCATCTGGGGTGAGGGGTGCTCTATATTTATATATTATATGTTATGTAGTGAATATTTTATTATTGTACATCCTGCCGGAGAACTACACCATCTGGGGTGAGGGGTGCTCTATATTTATATATTATATGTTATGTAGTGAATATTATATATTGTAAGTTAAAGATTATAGTACGTTAATAAAATATGTTAGAATGGATATGTGCTACCTGGAGCCCATGTACATCTTGCCGGGGAACTACACCATCTGGGGTGAGGGGTGCTCTATATATTATATGTTATGTAGTGAATATTTTATTATATATTGTATGTTAAAGATTATAGTACGCATAATAAAATATGTTAGAATGGATATGTGTCTACCTGGAGACCATGTACATCATACTGGGAAACTACACCATCTGGGGTGAGGGGTGCTCTATATTTATATATTATATGATATGTAGTTAATATTATATATTGTATGTTAAAGATTATAGTACGTATAATAAAATATGTTAGAATAGATATATGCCTAATGTAGTGAATTATTATTGTAAATTGTATGTCCTGCCGGGGAACTACACCATCTGGGGTGAGGGGTACTCTGTTTTTATAGATTATATGCTATGTACTAAATATTATATATTGCATGGTGAATATCATAGTAACTATTATAAAATATGTTATAATAATGATATTAGTCACTTATTGTTAAATAGACTCATTCTAAGTTCTAAAGTAAGTGTAATGAATATACTCTAACATCTAGAATATTTACTACATGTTTAATGCAATCCATCGTTATTTCCTGCTTACGTTATTCCTCGTTATTTAATGCTCACGTTATTCATCGTTATTTCCTGCTCACGTTATTCATCGTTATTTCCTGCTCACGTTATTCATCGTTATTTCCTGCTCACGTTATTCATCGTTATTTCCTGCTCACGTTATTCATCGTTATTTCCTGCTCACGTTATTCATCGTTATTTCCTGCTCACGTTNCCGCTGGTGAGTGTCAAGTGGTGGCCAACCCTGGCGTGTCCTCCGTGGACAAGGTCATGTGTCCGCTGGTGAGTGTCAAGTGGTGGCCAACCCTGGCGTGTCCACCGTGGACAAGGTCATGTGTCCTCTGGTGAGTGTCAAGTGGTGGCCAACCGTAACCCACCGTGGGTTACCCATGATCCCCCACCATGGGTTACCCATGATCCCCTCACCGTGGGTCACCCATGATCCCCCACCGTGGGTTACCCATGATCCCTCACCGTGGGTCACCCATGATCCCCCCACCGTGGGTTACCCATGATCCCCCACCGTGGGTTACCCATGATCCCCCCACCATGGGTTACCCATGATCCCCCCACCGTGGGTTACCCATGATCACCCACAGTGGGTTACCCATGATCCCCCCACCATGGGTTACCCATGATCCCCCCACCGTGGGTTACCCATGATCACCCACAGTGGGTTACCAATGATCCCCACCGTGGGTTACTCATGATCCCCCACCGTGGGTTACCCATGATCACCCACAGTGGGTTACCCATGATCCCCCCACCATGGGTTACCCATGATCCCCCCACCGTGGGTTACCCATGATCACCCACAGTGGGTTACTCATGATCCCCCACCTTGGGTCACCCATGATCCCCCACCGTGGGTCACCCATGATCCCCACAGTGGGTTACCAATGATCCCCACCGTGGGTTACTCATGATCCCCCACCGTGGGTTACCCATGATCCCCCACCGTGGGTTACCCATGATCCCCCACCGTGGGTAGTCACCCTGATCCCCCACCGTGGGACCCATGATCCCCCACCGTGGGTTACCCATGATCCCCCACCGTGGGTTACCCATGATCCCCCACCGTGGGTTACCCATGATCCCCCACCGTGGGTTACTTATGATCCCCCCACCGTGGGTCACCCATGATACCCCCGACGTGGGTTACTCATTGTTACTCATGATCCCCCACCGTGGGTCACTCATGATCCCCCACCGTGGGTCACTCATGATCCCCCACCGTGGGTTACCCATGATCCCCCACCGTGGGTTACCCATGATCCCCCACCGTGGGTTACCCATGATCCCCCAAAAATGTTCTCCGCCGTTAACGTTAAAAACGCCGTTAAAAAAAAGTTAAAAAATTCGCCCGTTCAAACTGAGTCAGGATGACTAACTTCAATGTTGATGACTCATTCACCCACCAGGTGTGGGAGCCCGATGAGTCTTACTCATGTAACGTGTCCGTGACGCTGGGGGAGCCCCAGCACGTATTCACCTACTCATTCACCTCAACCGACCAGACCGTCCCGGGCACCTTCGCCTCGCTGGGTGAGTTCACCCCCACGTGTTGGGGGGAATGTGATATATGGGTGATGTATAACGCGTGTTATGCATCAATAACGTGTTGTATAACATGTGTTATACATCACATGAACATGTGATGTGTAACACGTGTTATACATCACATGAATACGTGATGAATAAAACGTGTTATACATCACGTGAACATAAGATGGGTAACACGCGTTATACATCAATAATGTGATGTATAACGCGTGTTATACATCACATGAACACGTGCTGAATAACACGCGTCATACATCACATGAACATGTGATGTGTAACACGCGTTATACATCACGTTATTGATGTAGATTTGGGGCTCGAAACCAGCAAGCAGTTGTAAAAGTTCTTGTTAAAATTGAGCCTGGGGGCTAAGAATGGACGACGGACCAACATAACGTGGTCACGCCACTACATTATTATGTTAATAATGTTATGTTATATTATGTATGTTAATGATAATGTTATATTAATAACATCATTGTGTTATTGTGTTATCGTTGCTGCCATCATTCCCTTCCTCCCTCTTATACCGCGCCTATCATTCCCATCATTGTTATCATTGTTATCATCCCCCCCAGGGGCCCGCATGGAGCGCCTATCATTGTTATCATCCCCCCAGGGGCCCGCATGGAGCGCCTATCATCGTTATCANACCTCGTCTTCTAAGTTAAGTAGAACCTCGTCTTGTTTTAAATAGATCCTAGTTTTCTAGTTTAAGTAGAACCTCGTCTTCTAAGTTAAGTAGAACCTCGTCTTCTAAGTAGAACCTCGTCTTCTAAATAGAACCTCGTCTTCTATGTTAAGTAGAACCTCGTCTTCTGTGTTAAGTAGAATCTCGCCTTCTAAGTTAAGTAGAACCTCGTCTTCTGTGTTAAGTAGAACTTCGTCTTCTGTGTTAAGTAGAACCTCGTCTTCTGTGTTAAGTAGAGCCTCGTCTTCTGTGTTGAGTAGAACCTCGTCTTCTAAGTTAAGTAGAACCTCGTCTTCTATGTTAAGTAGAACCTCGTCTTCTGTGATAAGTAGAACCTCGTCTTCCGTGTTAAGTAGAACCTCGTCTTCTGTGTTAAGTAGAACCTAGTGTTCTAAGTTAAGGGGAGCGTCCGGTCAACTTTCTGGATTTTGGCTTTTCCGGTTTTTAGTCCCATGTTAAAGCGGACATTCTGAGCTATCCAACGGTACCAAAACCATCTCTGTACGTTGATTTATGCGTTCACAACAGATTCCGCAAGGGAGGGGGGTGGGGAGTTCTTTAACAAATTAGATAGGGGAAATTAGCTGCAGTGCACATAAATAGGGTGTCTGCTAGAGCTGAGCTTCAGTAGCCCGACTGGCGTCGTACGGGGTGCTGTGCTACACCACCATCCTTGACTTAAATCAAGCTCCAGTAACGCTTAGTTTTGTATCCTTACTGCATTGAGCTGCTATTTCGATGCGCGCGGGACTTTGTCGCGCTGTCCTGAAAAGTTAACTTATTGTCACGGCAAATCTATCTCTTCCTGGAGTTTTAAAGCTACAGTAATGGGAGATAGACCATTCGATTCGAAATCAAAATATCTATCGATGCTACGTAGCTTTTTTTGAATTTCGCTATAGTTTTGAAAATATTTTGAAAAAAGGAGTGGGAAATAGGAAAAATCGAAAAATTTTCGAAATTTTTGGGAAAATGCTCCCACATCCACAAAAATTCGAAATTAAAAAAAATACGTTGCATCGATAGATAATTTAATTGCGAATCGAATGGTTTATGTCTCATCGCTATAACTTCAAAACTCTAGGAGGAGATAGATTTCTACAGTACTCCTTTTTTGGCAGTTTTCTAAGAATTTCACGTTTTCTGTCATTTTCTTCGAAAAACTGACATAAATAAAAGCTGTCTATTTTTTGGTTTTGGATATGTGTACCAAGTTTCAAAGTGATCCGTCTGTAAATAGCCGAGATAAAATCCTCTTCTAGGTTAAGTAAAAGCTCGTCTTCTTTGTTAAGTAGAACCTCCTCTTCTAAGTTAAGTAGAAGCTCGTCTTCTATGTTAAGTAGAACATTGTCCTCGAAACCTTGTCCTCCTTAAGTTAAGTAGAGTATAGCATCTGCGCTAGGGCAATTCTGACTTACGCCATAAGTAGAGCCATACTCATTAAAGGCAGTTCTGAGTATGTCATAAGTAGAGCCATTCTCATTAAAGACAGTTCTGAGTAATGTCATAAGTAGAGCCATACTCATTAAAATTCCCCCCAGCGGACTCCCCCACTTGGGGGACGGTCACGTCGGGGACGGACTCCCCCACGGCGGCGGGGGGGCGGCGGGTGGTGCTGGCCCCCCCGGTCCCCCTCTCCCCCGGCGACACCCTCAGGATCACCGGCAACATCGCCGTCAGGTGAGTCATCTTGACCCATGTTTCGTTACAACATCACCGTCAGGTGAGTCATCTTGACCCATGTTTCGTTACAACATCGCCGTATACAACATCGCCGTCAGGTGAGTCATCTTGACTCATGTTTCGTTACAACATCGCCGTCAGGTGAGTCATCTTGACTCATGTTTCGTTACAACATCACCGTCAGGTGAGTCATCTTGACCCATGTTTCGTTACAACATCGCCGTCAGGTGAGTCATCTTGACCCATGTTTCTTTACAACAACTGTTTTATTAACAATGCTATATGAGCCAAAATTTTGTCAACAATATTATGAAGTCAGGACCATTTAACAATTTCATTTTACTAAGAATGTTTTAATTTCAATCATACATGTTTTGTGTTAATTTATATTGTCCCTTGGAATTGTTGATGTTATTCACAACCACCGCGACGCCATGACACATCACAAACAACACAAATTTAACAGCAAAGAAAACGTTGCATAAATTCAACATATCATCATTGAAACGTTACTTCATCTTCTCTAAACTGTTTTTTAATACAATTGCGCGCGATGCGCATCAGCGTATGTCGGAATGATGTCACGCAGCTTCTACATCCTGGGCCTATACTTTCAAAAAAGTTTTGAGATCGTAAGTTCATCAGCCAATCATTGACGGCCTTTCAAGCAAAATCCACCAATCATAGACAAGAAAATGAAGCGTAAGTACTTACGTTCACTTAGCGAGTTTTGAAAGTATGGCCCCTGGTTTCTGAACACCATGGCAGGAATTTTCGTTCGAACCTGCCACTTTCTAAGCCTTCGATCACTCACTTGTGCGTCTTCATGCTGAACAGTGCGACATGACTCTGTCTGAGAGCTGTTACAGGATACTTTGTTCAGAATACCCTGGATTATTTTAAACGGAAACCTTACCTCAATTATACGCCCAGTTCATTTACTTCTAAAATTTGTAAATCGGTAGGTTTTTATGTTCAATTGTCGCTTGTTTGTTACTTACATTGCTAATCTTCTTCATTAAATTTTCGTTACTGATTTTACGAGTACCTGCTTCTGAGAAAGTTTTTGAACAGATGCTGGAACGTAACGTTTTCTCCGTAACTATTCCATGAAAATACGATGAATTTACTTAACGTTTCATTGCTTTTAAATTCTTAACTAACTAGATATTTAAGCAGAATAATGATATAATTACGACCAACATAATGAGACATCACAAACATCATGACACATCACAATCAACATTTATACCGTCATTATTAAATAACCATTAAATTAATAACATTAATGTCATTATTTCAACCCCCCAAGCGGGGAGACGTACGCCCCCGGGGATGAGGTGGACGGGGTGGCGGGGGACACCCACCACGTGGCCGCCATGGTGGTGGCGGAGGAAGCCCCAGTGGCGGTGGCCCACACATGTCGGGTGGTGAACAATGACGTCACACTCGACGTCACCGATGTCAGTCTTTCTTATTATTATTGTACTATTTATTACGATGTAATACTATACACTTATTCAATATAACATTGGAAAAAAACTTTCTTCTACAGTATTGTTTTGTATCCAGTGCCATACTATTGTTGTTATTGCCACTATTGCTGGTCATTGTAAATGTACTGTTGACTGTACTGCACAGAAGTCGCAGTAACATATAGGAATAACATAAAAATATACGAGTATTCCGGGTAGAAGTAATAGTAAGGTATAATGGCCCTTAAGTAAAATATTAAGACAGAAGTAATCGTAAGGTATAATGGCCCTTAAGTAAAATAATGACAAAAGTAATAGTAAGGTATAATGGCCCTTAACACGTTGACTACGAAGTGGTACATATGCGTACCACGAAATGTATTTCTCCAGGACGCAGTGATACATAATTAAGGTTGCCTAAAATCGGCCAAATCCGAGAACAAAAAAGGCCAAAAAAGGCCGATAACTCAATATATGCTAGTTTGTTTGCAGCTTTTGCTATAAAAATTCCATTTATTTTCTTTTTGCAGTATTTAAAATATAATTAGGAAGTACCCCTATCATAAATTTTAGCCGGCCAACGCAATTGAGAAAAACTAAATCATGGAATTTGTCCGGAAAAATGACCGTCTGGCAAAACTGTTTAAAAATGGTACTGAAAATGAAATAATAGTACAAGATGAAGCAATCGTAGTCAACATGTTAAGTAAACTATTGGCCCGCAGCCCGCTGGGTCACCGACGGTAAATAGTAAATTTACGTAGTAACTTACCTTACATTTTACAACGCATTTTACATCGACGTAGTAAACTATTGGCCCGCAGCCCGCTGGGTCAGCGACGTTGTCCAACACGACTGCCTGCCAACGCAACATCACTGACGTCATCGTCGACGTTCTTGACGTCAACGTCAACGCCTGGAACTTCAGCCTCAACTTGCAGGAGCCGTACTACGTCTGGTGCGTTGAAATGCGTTGAATGAAGTGAGTTGCAGGAGCCGTACTACGTCTGGTGCGTTGAAATGCGTTGAATGAAGTGAGTTGCAGGAGCCGTACTACGTCTGGTGCGTTGAAATGCGTTGAATGAAGTGAGTTGCAATGTTGATATGTTAAGAGCACAACTTAGGTAGGAATAGCATTACTGAGCACAACTTAGGTAGGAATAGCATTACTAAGCACAACTTAGGTAGGAATAGCATTACTGATCACAACTTAGGTAGGAATAGCATTACTGATCACAACTTAGGTAGGAATAGCATTACTGAGCACAATTTAGATAGGAATAGCATTACTGAGCACAACTTAGGTAGGAATAACGTATTACTGATCACCCCCTCCCTCCCCCAGGGCCGGGGCCAGCTACTCCCCCAGCTTCCGGGTGAACATTTCAGTGGGGGGACCAACCACCATCACCATCGTCTTCACGCCCCCCATCACCCCCAACATCACCACCACCGACCCCAGTATAGTGACTGTGATGGTGACATCACTGTGATGGTGACATCGCTGTGATGGTGACATTACTGTGATGGTGACACCGCTGTGATGGTGACATTACTGTGATGGTGACATCACTGTGATGGTGACATCATTGTGATGGTAACATTACTGTGATGGTGACATCGCTGTGATGGTGACACCACTATGATGGTGACACCACTATGAAGGTGACACCACTATGATGGTGACACCACTATGATGGTGACACCACTATGATGGTGACACCACTATGATGGTGACACCACTATGATGGTGACACCACTATGATGGTGACACCACTATGATGGTGACACCACTATGATGGTGACACCACTATGATGGTGACACCACTATGATGGTGACACCACTATGATGGTGACACCACTATGATGGTGACACCACTATGATGGTGACACCACTATGATGGTGACACCACTATGATGGTGACACCACTATGATGGTGACACCACTATGATGGTGACACCACTATGATGGTGACACCACTATGATGGTGACACCACTATGATGGTGACACCACTATGATGGTGACACCACTATGATGGTGACACCACTATGATGGTGACACCACTATGATGGTGACACCGCTGTGATGGTGACACCACTATGATGGTGAAACCACTATGATGGTGACACCGCTATGATGGTGACACCACTATGATGGTGACACCGCTGTGATGGTGACACCGCTGTGATGGTGACACCGCTGTGATGACAATATTAAACAATTTAAAGTTCAACAGAATTGAAATGAAATAATTTAATGTCAAACAAATAATTAATTACATAATTAGTAATAACTAAGTAATTAAACATCTAATTATGTAACAACCAATACAGGTAATTAATCTAAGTACGTAATCATTGATTTTAATTAGTAATAACTAGTTAATTAACATCTAATTATGTAACAACAAATAAAAGTAATTAATCTAATAAATATGAAGCACTAAACGAAGCGTCTGCCCTGCCCAGCGGACTACCCCTTCACTGGTGCCCTTCACACCATCCTGGTACCCTTCACCATCACCAACCCCGGTACCTTCACCATCACCACCACACCATACAACCTGCACAACACCTACCACTCACCACCCAACCACACCATCACCGTGGTGGCCCTCTACCCCGTCCTCCAGTTCACCATGGCACCAACCGCTACCCAGTTCTGGGTCTACAACCAGGGTGAGTCTGGGTCAGAGTTCTGGGTCTACAACCAGAGTGAGTCTGGGTCAGAGTTCTGGGTCTACAACCAGAGTGAGTCTGGGTCAGAGTTCTGGGTCTACAACCAGAGTTAGTCTGGGTCAGAGTGAGTCTGGGTCAGAGTGAGTCCGGGTCAGAGTGAGTCTGGGTCAGAGTGAGCCTGAGTGTTGAAAGAACGAGAATAGAGGGAAGAATACAAAGTGGAAACAAATGAGAGGATGACTGAGACAAATGAAAGAATATATGGAGGTAATAAATGGAAGGTGCTTGCGAAGGTGATGACTGAGTGATCGGAATGACCAGCCTCTGCGGCAAATGCAAACGAAAGGGGTGAACATATGGAATGTGAGGAAGTGTTTGAGTGTGAAGAGTGTGAGATGGAAGATAGAGAAGCGTGTTTTGGTGCGAGTGAGACATGTTATGAGAATGGGAAATGAGAGACTGACGAAAGCGATGGTGCTAGGATGGTATGAGAGGTTGGAAGGTTTCGGGAAGATGAAAGGGCGTAAGAGGAAGACTGTTTTGTACTGGAAGCGAATGCTGAAGGAAGCGGGAGTGGACTGGACTGATGTGGAGCGGCTGAGCAGAGATAGGGATGGATGGAAGAGCATGGTGAAAGAGCGCATGGAGCATTTGTATGAGTGGGAATGTCAGAGAGGGCATGGGTACGTTTGGGAGGCAAATGTGGCGAGACTGAACAGGAATGTTAGGAGAATGAATGACTGGGTGTGTAGATATGAGGGGTGTGGGAAGGTCTGCCGAAGTAAGGCGGGCCTGACCANTGAAAAAGTATCATCTTTGGATGAAAAAGTATTATCACTGGAGGAGATTCAGGTTAATATTAAAGAGTTTATTGATGGTGCTGTTGGAAATATAGCCTCAAATAAGAACGAACTAGCGGAATTAAGACTGTCTCTTATACACATCTAGATGTGTATAAGAGACAGCCAATATGGCGAGGCACCAGAGGGCGTGCCTGGTGTGGGACCCTGGGGGGGGGGCAAGTCCCTGACGGGGATCGACGGCCCGAAATGGAATGGATGATGTTTATGATGATGATGATGATGTTGATGATGATGTTGATTATGATATTGATGATGATGTTGATGATGATGTTTATGATGATGTTGATTACGATGATGATGTTGATGATGATGTTGATGATGATGTTGATGTTGATGATGATGATGATGATGATGATGTTGATGATGATGATGATGTTGATGATGATGATTTTGATGATGATGATGATGTTGATGTTGATGATGATGATGATGTTGATGATGCTGTTGATGTTGATGATGATGTTGATGTTGATGATGATGATGATGTTGATTATGATGTTGATTATGATGTTGATGATGTTGATGATGATGATGTTGATGATGATGTTGATGATGATGTTGATGATGATTCCTCCCCTCTCACTGGCAGTTCCGACGTTCACCTTCACCGATGTCCAGGGGAGGGACTTCCCCACCAACGCGAGCGTCCTCATCGACTGGGGCGACGGCACTACCCCAGACCTCCTCCCCTTCACCCACACGGGCAATTTCATCCCTTCATACACACACAACTACACAGCAGACGGCGTGTATACTCCCGCTGCATTCATATACAATCTCGTGTCGGGATTCAACACCTCCTGTGTGGTATGTAGCCCTGTGTGGTGTGTAGCCCTGTGTGGTGTGTAGTCCTGTGTGGTATGTAGCCCTGTGTGGTGTGTAGCCCTGTGTGGTGTATAGCCCTGTGTGGTGTGTAGTCCTGTGTGGTGTGTAGTCCTGTGTGGTGTGTAGCCCTGTGTGGTGTGTAGCCATGTGTGGTGTGTAGCCCTGTGTGGTGTGTAGTCCTGTGTGGTGTATAGCCCTGTGTGGTGTGTAGTCCTGTGTGGTATGTAGCCCTGTGTGATGTGTAGCCCTGTGTGGTGTGTAGCCATGTGTGGTGTGTAGCCCTGTGTGGTGTGTAGCCCTGTGTGGTATGTAGCCCTGTGTGGTGTGTAGTATTCAAACTACACATGAATGCTTTAAAAAATGAAACATGAAAATGAGAACAGCTTACATACTCACTTAAAGGATAATATGTAGGTGATCGTTACTTGCACCTAGGTAATACGAGCGATTACTCCCCTAGTACTGAGGGTAATATGTAGGTGATAGTTAGGGGTCCGTTGATAATATACGAGCGATTACTCCCTTCGTATTGTGGGTAATATGCAGGTGATCGTCATGGTACGTTGGTAATACGAGCGATAACTCCACTCGTATTGAGGGTAATGGGTAGGTGATCATTATGGGCACGGGGGTATTACCTAACAATAACCTCATCTCATGCCCATGCCCCCAGGTCACAATCGTCGAGCAGATCCTGCAGTTGAACATCATCAACGGGTACTACCATCGTTATGGGCACGGGGGTATCACCTATCATTAACGTCATCTCATGCCCATGCCCCCAGGTCACAATCGTCGAGCAGATCCTTCAGTTGAACATCATCAACGGGTACTACCAGACTGCCACCTCCACCAAACCCCGCCCAGGCTTCGGTCGCATCAAGAACCAGTACCCCATGGACAAGAACCTGACCTTCTTCCCCAAGACTCTGCAGGGTAAGGCTCAGTTCTCACTACGAAATTTCAATTCTGAGGATTTAATGAGGAGGATGTCGAAAGCTTCCAGAGTGTAGGAGATTAGACATATACTAGTAAATGAACATGTCGTGAACTTGAGCAGGAACGATCAACATGTCTTGAACATGAGTAGGCACCATCAATATGTCTTGAACATGAGCAAGAACCATCAACATGTCTTGAACATGAGCAGGCACCATGAACATGTCTTGAACATGAGCAGGCACCATCAACATGTCTTGAACATGAGCAGGCACCATCAACATGTCTTGAACATGAGCAGGCACCATCAACATGTCTTGAACATGAGCAGGTACCATCAACATGTTCGAGGTCAGGTTCACCGGCAACAACTCGCTCATCTTCAGCTTCACCCCCGCTGACAAGTTCAACCCTCTGGTTGTTCCCTTCTACCATCACTTCAGCTTCGTACGTAACGTGCATGAAACTCACCATTAATAACCCTCTTATACTCATTAATAATATTTTATTATCTTATTTAGTATATTACGATATTTACTCAACCCTCTGGTCGTTCCCTTCTACCATCACTTCAGCTTCGTACGTAACGATCATTAAACTCACCATTAATAACCCTATTATCCTCTTTATCACGTTATCTTTTCATCCTAATTAGTACATTACTCTATTTATCTACTCAAATTATCCTGTCATCTTAATCATCCTTATATAAAATTATCTTAATTTCGCTTCATTTTATTATAGTCAGTCACTTATTTAACTTAGCAATTTATTTAATTTAACGTAACGATCATAAAACTCACCATTAATAACCCTCTTATACTCATTAATATTATTTTATTATACTAATTAATATATTACTCTATTTACTGTTTCACTCTAATTATCGTGTTATCTTAATCATCCTTTTATGAATTACGTATCGCATTATTTTCTTTTAAGCACTTATTTAACTTAGCAAATAATCAAGTGCCCATTAGAGAATAAGACAAAATATTTTCCCATTTTGTCAATATCGCATGAATTTAATCAGCCTTAATTCATCTTAATTGTACTTGTTCCCGTATTTTGCATTTAAAGAAAATTCTGAAAATGATTACGAATATTGGAATGAAAAGTTTATTTGGATGAATTTGTGGGTAAGTTAAATCTTCACGTGCATTCAATAGCTAAAATATTTAAAATATTATTTATTAAAAAAATAATTGTTCTCGCTCTAATTTTGGAGAACTTAGTAGAACAGTTCACCGTAGTTAGGTAGATATGATAATAATATGTAATTTAGCTACCGTGCACAGGAGACGTTTCTGAACATCACGGTAGTGGAGTTGTTGAGTTGTCGTGTGGTTGTTGAGTTGTCGTGTGGTTGTTGAGTTGTTGTGTGGTTGTTGAGTTGTCGTGTGGTTGTTGATTTGTCGTGTGGTTGTTGATTTGTCGTGTGGTTGTCGACTTGTCGAGTGGTTGTCGACTTGTCGAGTGGTTGTTGAGTTGTCGAGTGGTTGTAGACTTGTCGACTTGTCGTCATGTGGTTGTTGTTGAGTTGCCGTGTGCTTGTTGAATGGTTGTCGAGTGGCTGTTGAATGGTTGTCGTGTGGCTGTTGAATGGTTGTCGTGTGGCTGTTCAATGGTTTTCGTGTGGCGGTTCAATGGTTGTCGTGTGATTGTTGTGTTGTCGAATGCTTCTTATGTTTTTTGTGTGGTTGTCGGGTGGTTATAATGTTGTACTGCGGTTGTAATCCAATTTGGAAGCTGCAAAATAGTCCACTCCCATGATATGATATGATTTGAATTTAATTTGATGTAAATAAATAATCGGAAATATTAAGATTTGGATAATTAAGAAGACGACATCATGAATAGCGCTAACGACGACGGTTCACTTCGATCGTTGTTCTATTGAAGATCGAAAAGTGAATGTATGCTTCAAATAAAGTAGTTTCCCCCTCCTATATCACCTAGATTTAAATGTTCTTTGAAGCACCCGCATAAAAGTCTACGGACAATGAGGCCAGTATTTAATTATCTTTGGGGCAGGCAGGGGCTATTGGAATTGTTCATCTTTTGTATTTATGAAGTCAGCAACACCGTTTTTGATAACATTTTTTATGAATGAATTTGTTATTTGACTATCAGCTACTTTATGTTATACAGGAAATAAAGGATTTTAATATATAAATATTTCTGGCGGTAGTAATATTTTTATTTGGAATTGAATTTTAAATTAAAAATCAATTAATTTAAATTTGAATAATTAAAATTATAATTGTAAATATTTGAAATTGAAATTAATTCTCCTGGATTAACTTCATTAATTAAATCTAAATTAGATGCAAATACTAAATTAGTAAAACTCTGATGACACAGGGCGAAGCTAAGCTGTTGCAGCTGACGTTCGAGAGCGTGGGGGGCGGCACTTGTCTGGTGGTGGACTGGGGGCTGGGGGGGCCCCTGGAGGCGTTCGGTGAGGAGCTCACGTGTAAGACAAACTTCAGCCACGCGTCCTACACTCCCAACAGCGTCCTTGACATCGCCATGAACTTCACCAGGACTTATGCGTGAGTTGCGAGACTAGGACGGAGTAGGACCTATGGTAGGACTAACTTCAGCCACGCGTCCTACACTCCCAACAGCGTCCTTGACATCGCCATGAACTTCACCAGGACTTATGCGTGAGTTGCGTGACTAGGACCTATGGTAGGTCTTAAGTAGGCCACGCGTCCTACACTCCCAACAGCGTCTTTGACATCGCCATGAACTTCACCAGGACTTATGCGTGAGTTACGAGGATAGGTCTTAAGTAGGCCTTAGATGCGCCTATGGTAGACCTAAAAAGGACTAACTTAGGCTTAAAGTAGGCCGATATTGGGACATATCTTTGTTTTAAAGAGGACGTAAGATATGCCTAATATTGGACTAGAGTGAGTCTAAAGTAAGGTTAGAGAAGATCTTAAGTTAGCTAAAAGTTTATATGTTTCTAGCAGGCTAACCATCAGTTAGTTAAGCTATACCCCCTAACCATCACCAGTTAATCTATACCCCCTAACCATCATATGGAGCATCAGCTTGACCATGGACTACGAAGTCCTAAACTCGTCATAAGGTTATAGGGTTAATCTCTTCTCCCTTACCTTCACGTATTTACCCTTCCATTCTCGCCCCTAACCTGCGTCGGGCAGGGCTAAGGACGGGCAGGTCATGTTCAACGTGACGGGGTTCGCCTATAACCTGCTGAGCCAGACGGAGGACCTGCTCATGTTCCCTGTGACGGACATCGACTGCGCCCCGCCCTTCGTGTCCATCTTGGACGGCGAGAAGGACTATCTGTCCGCCCCCATCAGGTTCAGGGGGGTAGACAACACGTTCGTGTCCATCGCTGCCATCCACTGCAACGTCACTAAACTCACCAAGTGGGTGGCGACTCTGGGTGGTAATTTGAAGTGATTGTTTGTTGTGGTGACTTTGAAGTGCGACTCAAAGTGGTGACTCTAGGTGGTGATGAGGTGGAGTGGTGGTTGTATATGGTAGTGGTGATGCAGGAGTGGTGGTGGTATATGGTAGTGGTGATGCAGGATGCAAGTAATTCCGAGGCTTGTTCTGTTGGCTGTTGGACGCCTGTCGGAGACCACCACTGCCGTGCTTCGAATGTACTATCATGATCCCTTCCCTCAAGAACGTAGCCTATAACATTTCTGGACTATAACATTATCAGCTGCAAGCCACAGACAGATCACATTCATTGACTTAGATAAATCAGCCCACAGAAAAGTAGCCTGACATAGTATATCCCAGGATCGTCTGCCAATACGCGAAAAATTTTTACGTCACCCGGAAAGAGCGCGCCGAAGCCTTGCAGTGGATATGATGCTCGCCACCAAACCGTCTTTATATATGTATCCCGTGTGTCGAATCAGCCTACGGTCGAACGGCCACTCGTTGCAGGACGATAAATTTTGGAACAGAACTATGCTTTCTGCAGCATAACCCCGAATGTTGTGAGATAGAAGTGACCGTCGGGTGGTGCACGGCAGGATGCATGCAGTTCCACTGGAGAGCTGGGCTGGTTGGTCGCAGTCCGTTGTCCGCAAGTTACAGTTCGAGCTAAAGTCAGGGTATGAAGCGATGATTCGATGCAACGTTCAGTGGTGGACAACCATTACTCTCTGGGCTGTTCGCTTCAGACGATGGCGTAAAGCTCCTAATAGTTAAAGCAAGATGATGTCACGGGCTGGTTACCGTCGGATGGCTTAATGCGCGGCTGCTTGGTGGTCATCCGGAAATATGCTAGGCGTTCCTTTCATGGCTGATTAGTGCACAAATATGGTGGTGCACGGCTGCGTATACTGTGCTGCGTCTTACTGTGTTGTGTGCTTCTTCTTCACGACCTCATTGAACAACCCCCTTTAAACGGCCCTCTTCAACGCCCCCTTTTAACGTCCGCACTATAGCGTCCCGTTTTAATATCCCTACTGAAACACGCCCCTTCAACGCTTCTTTCAACGCCCCCCTTCAACGCCCCTTTCAATGCCCCCTTCAACGCCCCTTTCAACGTCCCCCCAGGAAACGCTGGCAGATCTTCCACGTGGACGGCCGCACGGGTCGCCTGACGTACGCCGTGCCCGTCATGGACGTCATCGGCACGTGGAACAGATCTGAGTTTGTGGTGCCTAAGACGTTCCTCGAGTACGGCTACTACATGATACTCTACACGGTCACGATGTGGGGTGAGTACGGCTACTACATGATACTCTACACGGTCACGATGTGGGGTGAGTACGGCTACTACATGATACTCTACACGCTCAACCATGTGGGGTGAGTACGGCTACTACATGATACTCTACACGCTCACCATGTGGGGTGAGTACGGCTACTACATGATACTCTACACTAAACAGCACCGACTGACAAATATATTAGAATTACAGCGAAGAAAGTTTCATTCACATAACAGTGACGCATTAGAATCTTTCACAACGTTGCTTGGATTAGGCTCCTGTGACTGGACCTCTTTGAGTTTGAGTTCAACCCGTTTTCTACGAATACTTTTTCCGTCATCAATGCTGTCCGTACTAAAGGGCTTGGTGGCGAGAGTTACGGTCATTATAAAAGGTTAAATTTTTGTCTACGGATGCATTTAATGTAATCATTGACATTTGTATTCGTCGTATTTTGCAAATTCATATTCGTACGCGAGAGATTAGATCACTAGGCATATGGTTAAGACTCATGCTTTACGTGCTTCCCATCCGCACTTTGCAGACCCAGAAAAGCTGGACCCGACGGTGACGTTCCAGCGTCAGACGGAGACCTACATCGAGGTGGTGTCCATGCCCCTGGTGGGCAAGATGACGTCCAACTCTGTGTCCCGCATCGTCCGCGGACCAACCCAAGCCGCGGACATGTTCCCCGCCCTCTACTCCGAAGACCCCGACTACCCCGACGTCAAGGTGGGTCATCAGAGTTAGGGGAACCGCTTCCCCGACATCAGGGTGGGTCATTGGAGTTAGGAGACACCACTGCCCAGACCTCAAGGTGGGTCATCAGAGTTAGGGGAACCCCTTCCCCGACATCAGGGTGCAGCACTGGAGTTAGGAGGCACCACTGCCCAGAGGTCAAGGACCATCAGAGTTAGAGGGGGCCGCTTTCCCGTCATCAGAGTGGGTCATTGAAGTTAGGAGGCACCACTGCCCCGACGTCAAGGTGGGTCACCAGAGTTAGGGAAACCGCTTCCCCGGCATCAGGGTGGGTCATTGAAGTTAAGAGGCACCACTGCCTCCTAAGAAGTCTCGTGAGGCAGCAGTACCTCCTAAGTAAGGAGGTACTGCTGCCCTAACGTCAAGAAGGATTATTAAAGTAGGGAGACACTGCTGCCCCGACGTCAAGGTGGGGTACTACAGTTAATAATGAGGTCAGGGTGAACTGGTAAACGCAAATAATTATAATTAATACTAATTAATACCAATAATTAATACCAATGCCCACCAATGCCATAGTTTTTTATGGCCACTCTTTCCTCTTCCAGAATTTCACAGTGTCGTGGAAGTGTCGTCAAGTCCTTGAGACCTACCCCGCGCCCGGTCCAGGGTCCCCGCTCTCCCCTAAAGGAGGTGCCACAACGGGCTGCTTCGGCTACGGTCCAGGTAACCTGAATAGCAAATAGTTGATTGGTTAAATACTCAATAACTCCTTTTGTCATCTGACATCATTTATTTGTTTTTTATTCATGAATGTCAATATCGGAACACTTTTCGTTGCCAACTAACACTTCCAAATCTGTGTTTCACTGTCCTGTGTCACTGATACAACTTAAAATCATATTTGCCATGATATTTTTATATGTCACCACCTTTTCCAGCTTAATGTTTGTCAAAAAAATCTCTTTCACTTCGGCTTGTTTCTTCCTGGTTAGGTTCGCTGGTTCTGCCGGCGCCCTCTCTGTCCATCATGGGGGGAGACTTCATATCCCTGGGGATCTTCGAGGTGGGGGCGGAGGTGGGCAAGGATACGCGCAAGTCGATGGCCTACATCGAGGTGGAGGTGGTGGCCAACAACCGCCCTGTCGTCGAGGTCAAGTAAGTTGTCCTAGCAGGTTGAGGACAAGTGAGTTGTCCTAGCAGGTTGAGGACAAGTGAGTTGTTCTAGCAGGTTGAGGACAAGTGAGTTGTCCTAGCAGGTTGAGAACAAGTGAGTTGTCCTAGCAGGTTGGAAATTATATATGAGAGCTGGGACCTCATTCTGTAGTGTTGGTGACCTGATGCTCTTCGCATGCGGGGCATCAATTTAAAATTAAATTCGAAACCTTCAAAAATTTTGGCATTGATTTAGTGATAAAAAAGCTCTGGCCAAACTCGAGTGCCTCTCCAGCTGAATTAACATTTTTTCGTATAGTCCGTACGCGCCGTACAACGTCTACGTAGTAATTAATGTTCCTTATACGATTTAAATCAAAGGATAAATAATATTTATCACGCGGTGTTTTCTTACAGCAAGTACCGCATCGGCATGAAAAAAGTAGATTTTTCCAGACATAATTCAGTCACTTGAAAGGCCATACTTTGCTCTACTTTCATACATAATTCCCGTTAACATTGAGGCATTTATCTTATCTTGTGACCAGCATTTGTGTGCCATCGTCAAAGAAGCTTGCCGCCCGATAAGACAATTTTGTGAAAAACAATTCTTGAGGCTGGAAACTTTTAGCTGAGGAAGAATAGTGAATCGTCTGTTCTGTTTCCCTTCACGGTCCATTCTTTAAAGGCTCTAACCTATCTTTATACAGTTTATTCTTTAAAGGCCCTAACCCATTTCTGCACCATTCCACCAATCTTAATGTCTTCACCAAACACTGCATTGACTTGGTGATAATGTCAACTGATTTGAAGCCTTGAGCACAGCGAAACACACGTACTTCACAATCGTTGGGATTCTCAATAGGTGGAGGCAATTTAAAATAACGTTAACAGATGCAGACTCGACTAAATGGTTCCGTAATGGCGTCTGTGGCTTCCCAACAGATGTAGTTACACGACGCGCATGCGCTGAACGGTGGCTGGGCGTAATTTAAAGACGGTGGTTAGGCGTAATTTAAAGACGGTGGTTAAGCGCAATTCAGAGACGGCGGTTAGGCGTAATTTAAAGACGACGACGGCGGTTAGGCGTAATTTTTCGAAGTCGGTTAGACGTAATTTAAAGACGTCGGTTAGGCGTAATTTGAAGACAGCGTTTAGGCGTAATTTAAAGACGGTGGTTAGGCGTAATTTAAAAACGGCGGTTAGGCGTAATTTTTCGAAATCGGTTAGACGTAATTTAAAGACGGTGGTTAGGCGTAATTTAAAAACGGCGGTTAGGCGTAATTTTTCGAAATCGGTTAGACGTAATTTAAAGACGGCGGTTAAATGTAATTTAAAGACGGCAGTTAGGCGTAATTTAAAGACGGCAGTTAGGCGTAATTTAAAGACCTCGGTTAGACGTATTTTAAAGACGTCCGTTAGGCGTAATAATTTATATTTAGAAACACGCCTCGCATTATTATTAATTATGATAATAAGAATATTCGTGTCCCGGCAGTTGCATCTCGCCTAAGCTGTGCACAGCGTCAGGGACGGGCAGGGGCGTGATAGTGAACCCCTCGGCCCGCCTGGCGATGGTGAGCGCCTGCGTCGCCGACTGCGGCAGCGGGGTCGTCACTACCCAGTGGACTGCCCTCGAGGGGGGCGTCACCCCCATCACCATCCCCGGGGGTGAGGGATGCTCTGATACTGGTCGACCTAGTGATAATTTTGTGCTTGTGTTATTGTGCTATTGTGCTTGAATTGTGCTTAACATTGTGTTATTGTGCTTGAATTAAGTCAATAAGTTAATGGTGAAATCATAATAATCTTTTTCATTAAATAAACGAATTTTTTTATTCCCGCAAATCTAGACTTTACAAATCTTTAATTTCATAAATAGACTTTAATGGTGAAATCAAAATAATCTTTATAATTAAATAAATGAAATTTTTTATTCCCGCAAATCTAGACTTTACAAAATCCTGTCCTCAGCATGGCCAGGCTTCCCCACCATCCCCTCCTGTCCTCAGTATGACCAGGCTTCCTCACCATCCCCTCCTGTCCTCAGCATGGCCAGCCTTCCCCACCCTCCCCTCCTGTCCTCAGCATGGCCAGACTTCCCCACCCTCCCCTCCTGTCCTCAGCATGGCCAGACTTCCCCACATTCCCCGCCTAGGCTCATGACAGTTATAATTAATACGTTCATCCATCTTAATAATACTGGATGACTCCTGTCGTGTGAAAAACGTATACAAAATTACCGTAATTTATTTAATTTTCATTAAATTTTATTCATACTTATAATAAGATATTAAAACAAATTAATACGGATGATTCCTGTCATGTGACACACGGATATAAAATCTACGTAATTTATTTAATTTTCATTAAATTTTATTCACACTTATAATAAGATATAAAATAAAATATCGTTGTTCATCAATTTTATTCCTACTTAAAATAGTAATATTTAAATAAAATATGGTGTTCAGAAAAAAATTTACGTAATTTATTAAATTTTCAATAAATTTCATTCCTAATTAAAATAATAATATTTAAAGCAAATATGGTGTTCAGGGGCCACGACCTACTTCATGATCGTGAACCAGCCCCCCACGGCCCCATACCACGACCCCACGGTGCCCCCCGTGACAGCGACCTCCCCCAACACCGTGTGCCGCGTGTACCCCCCCACAGGGAGGGCGCTGCTCGACACCTTCACCCTCACCTGCAACGGCTGGACCGACCCTGAGGGCATCGGCATCGTGGGGTACAAAGTTGAACGTGAGGGCAACCTAAGTTATACTATTTAAAATGTATATAATGTAAATGTATATATGTATACTATATAAATCTATTATATTTTGTATAATTTATTAATATTTATATATATTTTATATATATTCATCGGCATCCTGGGGTACAAAGTCCAACGTGAGGGCAACCCAAGTTATGTTATATTATTTAATATATTATTTATATAAGTATACTTATATATGTATATGATATATGTATTATATTGGTATCTGATTTATATATAATTATATATATGCATCGGCATCGTAGAGTACAAAGTTGAACGTGAGGGCATCCCAAGTTATATTATATTATTTATATATGTATATTATATATATATATTATATTGTTATATGATTTTCATATATAATTATATATATGCATCGGCATCCTAGAGTACAAAGTCCAACGTGAGGGCATCCCAATGTTTATTATTTATATATATGTATATTATATATATTATGTTGTTATATAATTTATATATAAATTTATATATATTCATCGGCATCCTAGAGTACAAAGTCCAACGTGAAGGCATCCCAAGTTATATTATATTATTTATATATGTATATTATATATATATATTATATTGTTATATGATTTATATTTATATTTATATATATGCATCGGCATCGTAGAGTACAAAGTCAATCTTGTGGGCATCTCAATGTTTATATTATATTTTTATATATGTATACTATATATATATATATTATATTGTTATATGATTTATATATATATTTATATATATTCATCGGCATCCTAGAGTACAAAGTTGAACGTAAGGGCATATATTCAACGCAAACTATATTGTCTCGTTCTTAGTTCTCACTGAATTGTCTGAAAATCAACAATTTTTCTACAATTTTTCAATGCAACTTCAAACATTCTGAATTTTTGACGAACTTTACAACGCAATTTAAAAAAATCTGAATTTTTGACAAACTTTACAACGCAATTTGAAAAAAATCTGAATTTTTGACAAACTTTACAACGCAATTTGAAAAAATCTGACAAACTTTACAACGCAATTTGAAAAAAAATCTGAATTTTTGTCAAACTTTTCAACGCAATTTGAAAAAAAAATCTGCAATTTGCTCCCCGGAGGGCAGTGGTCCACGGCCCAGACCTGACGGGGACGCGCCCCCCACCTGAGGTGCTGGTGGGGAGGCCCCACGTCAGCAATGGGGACCAGACCCTGGAGCTCGTCTTCCCCGTGGGGACTTTCGACATCCAGGTGGTGGTGGACGACGCGTGGGGGGCCTTCACCGTCCACCAGGTGGCCGTGGACTTTGTGGTGGGTGGACAGACGGAGACTTGTCGTGTTGCCGGTAATGTTGCCAGGGTTGTGACATGTTGCCAGGGTTGTGACATGTTGCCAGGGTTGGGAAATGTTTCCATGGTTGGGAAATGTTGCCAGGCTTGGGAAATGTTTCCATGGTTGGGAAATGTTGCCAGGGTTGGGAAATGTTGCCAGGGTTGTGACATGTTGTCAGGGTTGTGACATGTTGCCAGGGTTGTGATATGTTGCCAGGGTTGTGACATGTTGCCAGGGTTGTGAAATGTTGCCAGGGTTGTGACATGTTGCCAGGGTTGTGACATGTTGCCAGGGTTGGGAAATGTTGTAAGGGTTGTGACATGTTGCCAGGGTTGTGACATGTTGCCAGGGTTGTGACATGTTGTCAGGGTTGGGACATGTTGCCAGGGTTGTGACATGTTGTCAGGATGTTGACATGTTACCTGGATGTTGACATGTTACCTGGATGTTGACATGTTACCTGGATGTTGACATGTTGCCTGGATGTTGACATGTTCCCTGGATGTTGACATGTTGCCTGGATGTTGACATGTTGCCTGGATGTTGACATGTTGCCTGGATGTTGACACGTTGCCTGGATGTTGACACGTTGCCTGGATGTTGACACGTTGCCTGGATGTTGACATGTTGCCTGTATGTTGACATGTTGCCTGTCATGTGGCGCTGCAGGCGACGATGGTGACGGAGGCGGAGGTGGCGGCCGCCGACTTGGACTCGGTGCTGGCGGGCCTGGCGGGGGCGGGCAGCAGCGACCTACTGACGATGATCATCGCTGCCAGGGCCTCCGTCAACGCCAAGGTGACGGGACGGCGGGGACGCAGGGGACCTAGGGGACGCAGGGGACGCAAGTTGTCCCCTGTGACGCAGGGGACGGCGGGGACGATAGGGGACGCAGGTTGTCCCCTGTGACGCAGGGGACGGCGGGGACGATAGGGGACCTAGGGGACGCAGGTTGTCCCCTGGGACGTAGGGGACGCAGGTTGTTTGGGGACAACGCAGGTTGTCCGCTGTGACGCTGGGGACGGCGGGGACGATATGGGACGCAGGGGACGCAGGTTGTCCCCTGTGGCGCAGGGGACGGCGGGGACGATAGGGGACCTAGGGGACGCAGGTTGTCCCCTGTGACGTAGGGGTCGCAGGTTGTTTGGGGACAACGCAGGTTGTCCCCTGTGACGTAGGGGACGCAGGTTGTCCCCTGTGACGCAGGGGACGCAGGTTGTCCCTGTGACGTAGGGGACGCAGGTTGTCCCCTGGGACGTAGGGGACGCAGGTTGTCCCCTGGGACGTAGGGGACGCAGGTTGTCCTCTGTGACGTAGGGGACGCAGGTTGTCCCCTGGGATATATATATACTTAAGACCCGCTCTAGATCTGTTCTACACGCCCCATTAAACCTAACTCAGTAAGTAGACCCTTAACTCGTGGGCTAAGTAGACCCGCTCTAGATCAGTTCTACACGCCCCATTAAGCCTGACTCATTAAGTAGACCCATAACTCGTGGGCTATAACTCCTTTCATTAAGTAGACCCATACCTCGTGGGCTATATCTCCTCGCATTAAGTAGACCCATAACTCGTGGGCTAAGTAGACCCGCTCTAGATCTGTTCTACACGCCCCATTAAACATGACTCATTAGATCGACCCATAACTCGGGGGCTATAACTCCTCTCATTCAGTAGACCCATAAGCGAAGGCTATAACTCCTCTCATTAAGTAGACCCATAACTCGTGGGCTATAACTCCTCTCATTAGATAGACCCATAACTCGTGGGCTAAGTAGACCCGCTCTAGATCAGTTCTACACGCCCCATTAAGCCTGACTCATTAAGTAGACCCATAACTCTTGAGCTATAACTCCTCTCATTAAGTAGACCCATAACTCGTGGGCTATAACTCCTCTCATTAGATAGACCTATAACTCGTGGGCTATAACTCCTCTCATTTAGTAGACCCATAATTCTCTCATTTAGTAGACCCATAACTCGGGGGCTATACCTCCTCTCATTAAGTAGACCCATAACTCGAGGGCTAAGTAGACCCGCTCTAGATCAGTTCTACACGCCCTATTAAGCCTGACTCATTAAGTAGACCCTTAACTCGTGGGCTAAGTAGAGTTCTCTTCGTAGGCCCCTTGGCTGAACCTAACGGACCCGACACTGAGCCCCGAAGAACTGAGACGTCGCCAGCTGGTCCTGGGCACTCAGAACCAGGCGTCCCTTGAGTACATCCGCGACAACTCAAATTTTGAGTCCTCCAGTGGTCTGGCCGCCGCAAGCGCGGCCACTGCGGCCATCATGAGTGCCGCCTCAAAGTCGCCTCAGGCGGCCATGACCATCGGCCTCGAGTCCAGGGACGTCGTTCTCGAGATCATGGAGGTCTGTGTGGTCAGGGTGGTTAGGGTGGTCAGGGTGGTTAGGGTGGACAGGGTGGTTAGGGTGGTCAGGGTGGTCAGGGTGGTTAGGGTGGTCAGGGTGGTTAGGGTGGTCAGGGTGGTTAGGGTGGACAGGGTGGTCAGGGTGGTTAGGGTGGTCAGGGTGGTTAGGGTGGACAGGGTGGTTAGGGTGATCAGGGTGGTCAGGGTGGTCAGGGTGGTCAGGGTGGTCAGGGTGGTCAGGGTGATCAGGGTGGTTAGGGTGGTTAGGGTGGTCAGGGTGGTCAGGGTGGCTAGGGTGGTCAGAATGGTCAGGATGGTCAGGGTGAACAAGGTGGTCAGGTTGGACAGGGTGGTTAGGGTGGTCAAGGTGGTTAGGGTGGTCAGGGTGGTCAGGGTGGTCAGAGTGGTCAGGGTGGTCAGGGTAGTCATGGAGGTCAGGGTTGTCAGGGTGGTCAGGGTGGTTATTGGGGTCATGGATTCTAGGGTGGTTATTGGGGTCATGGAGGTCATTGAGGATGTATGTCATGTTTCCTGGAAATTCAACTGTCTTTAGTGCTGTACTTGTAAAAATTACATGTTATTGGTAAGGGTATTAGCATTTATTTCTTCATTATCAAGTAACTATAAACAAATGTTGCCCCCAGAAAGTGACAGCTGGCGTGGAGAAGCAGGGAGTGAGTGACATGAACCAGTTGGACTCCATCACCACCTCCATCTCCACCATAGCAACCGGAGTCGTGCTAGTGAGTGCATTCATCAATGATTTGTGATGAATATATACGAGGCATAATGTATAAATTTTCTATAATATAAGACGCCTTAAATAACGGCTAGACCATCTTCTTCTTCCCCTGACACTCAAAATGGTCTAGCCGTTTGACACTTCTTTTCATTTACTCCACTTATTATTCCAGGGTCTGGATGATATCCAGCGCTATATGCCCTCATATTCCAGGGTCTGGACGACATCCTGCGCTATATGCCCTCATATTCCAGGGTCTGGACGATATCCTGCGCTATATGCCCTCATATTCCAGGGTCTGGACGATATCCTGCGCTATATGCCCTCATATTCCAGGGTCTGGACGATATCCTGCGCTATATGCCCTCATATTCCAGGGTCTGGACGATATCCTGCGCTATATGCCCTCATATTCCAGGGTCTGGACGATATCCTGCGC